>NW_027141611.1:407459-707459 GCF_036365525.1 Heterodontus francisci
GGAGGGAGTGGAACTAATTAGATATCTCTTTCAAAGAGACAGCACTGACACAACGGACCGAATAGCCTCCTTCTGTGCTGCATCAATCTCTGATTATTTGAACAAGAGACAAAGAGAGAGAGGGAGAAAGGGTGAAAGAGGGGAAGGAAAATAGAGACAGAGTGGAAGAGACGTTTGGACCAGTTTTCAGGGCTAGGGATTGTGATTCGTGATCTGCCCGTGCCCGTTCCTGTTGAGGCAGGTGACACACAAGCTTCCTGCTGTCTCCTCATTTTCATGAATTCTACGTGCTGCCCAGGGTGACCCGCACTGCTGTCTATCTGCAGGCTTAACAGGGACCTAACTGTGTGTGAGTCTGGCACGTGCTTCAGCCAGGATTCAGCTCTTAAAGCTAGTCTGTCCCTCTTAAAGGGAAGCTGTACTGAATCACAGGAGGCTGCTGCTGCTGACTGTGAATGCTGCAATTGGAGACGAGGTAAATGGAATACAAGGACAGAAAGAGGGCTCTGCTGCTCACAGCTGTGGTGCTGGAGGCCTTAGTCATGGAGGGTGACCGTAGGAGAGAGGCCCTGTTTCTGTGGGGTGGGGCGGAGACCCTTAAGGAACGTCTTCCGAAGGGAATGGGAGCAGGTGGCCAGGGAGGTCAATGCAAGAGGTCTGGCCCCGAGGACCTGGCAGCAGAGCCAGAAGAAGTTTAATGAGCTCACACTGTTGGTCAATGTCAGTGAAGTCGTCTCCACATGGCATCTCATACACTCAACGCCACCAACCTCTCACACTGCTCAATGTACCCCCCCCCACTCCCGCCCCCCCCCCCCCCCCGCATCACTTCATATCAAAGACGTATAGCAAAGGTGCTGGAATGGCTGATTGGTGTCAGATCAGATCCCTCTGCACACTACCAGCACATACTTAGTGAACAGGGACAAGAGCCCTGTCCAGGCCTGGAGCACTGGAAGTGGCCGGCAGCTCAGCTCGTACCATTTCATGGATCCAAACGTCCATGGCATTGGGCCCAGTGACACTGCAAAGCTGAGAATACCTGCCATAGACAGAAACAGAGGGAAAGAAGCCTTCTTTTCAATGGGAATTGAAGAAAAGACTTGAAGGCAGCAATATGGGAATGGACAGGGCAATGGGACTAATTGAGGGTGAGGTTCAAACACATGAATGAAAATATTTAATTTAAGGTGCTGCCGGTCCCGGAGCCAAAGTAGATCAGTGAGCACAGGGGTGATGGGTGATCAGGATTTGATGTGAATTAGTTTACAGGCAGCAGGTTCTAGATGGGCTGTGCTTTATCAAGGTTTATAACTGGGAGGGTGACCAGGATATAATTGGAATAGTCAAGAGTGGATTTAATAGATTTAAAGATTGGTCAAGACAAATGTAGGTCCCTTACCATCAGAAACAGGGGAATTAATTATGGGGAACAAAGAAATGGCTGACCAACTAAATGCATACTTTGGTTCTGTCTTCACAAATAAGCACACAAATACCATATCATAAATGTTGGGGAACACAGGGTTTAGTGAGAGAGAGTAACTTAAGGAAATCTGTATTAGTAGAGAAATGGTGTTGGAGAAATTGATGGTATTGAAGGCCGATTAATTCACAGGGCCTGATAATCTACATCCCAGAGTACTGAAGGAAGCGGTCCCAGAAATAATGGATGTGTTGGTGGTCATCTTACAAGATTCTATAGATTCTGGAACATTTCCTACAGATTGGAGGGTAGCTAAAGTAACCCCAGGGAGGTTGAGAGAAAGCAGGGAATTATAGACCAGTCAGCCTGACGTCGGTAGCGGGGAAAGTTCTAGAGTCCATTATCAACGATTTTTTAGCAGAGCACTTGTAGAAAAGTGGTCGAATCGGACAGAGACAGCATGGATTTACGAAACGGAAATCATGCTTGGCAAATCTACAAGAATTCTTCGAGGATGTAACCCGTAGAGTTGATGAGGGGGAGACAGTGGATGTGGTTTATTTGGACTTTCAGAAGGCTTTCGTCAAAGTCCCACATAACAGATTAGCCTGTAAAATTAAAGCGCATGAGATTGGTGCTAGTGTATTGTGATAGATAGAAAATTGATTGGCAGTCAGGAAACCCGAGAGGAGGAATAAATGGGTCTTTTTTTCCCGAATGGCAGGCAGTGACGAGTTGGGTACCACAGGGATCGGTGCTAGGACCCCAGTTATTCACAATATATATTACTGATTTCGATGAGGGAAATAAATGTAATATCTCCAAATTTGCAGAAGACACAAAACTGAGTGGGATGGTAAGTTGTGAGGAGGATGAAGAGAGGCTTCAGGACGATTTGGACAATTTGAGTGAGTGGGCTAATGCATGGCAGATGCAGTACAATGTGGATAAATGTGAGGTTATCCACTTTGGTAGCAAAAACAGGAAGGCAGATTATTATCTGAATGGCTATAAACTGAGAGAGGGGAATATGCAAGGAGAGCTGGGTGTACTTGTACACCAGTCACTGAAGGTATGCATTCAGGTGCAAAGGACAGTAAAGAAGGCAAATGGTACGTTGGCCTTCACAGCGAGAGGATTCGAGTACAGGTGCAGGGATGCAATTATACAGGGCTTTGGTGAGGCCACACGTGGAATATTGTGTGCTGCTTTGGTCTCCTTATCTAAGGAAGGATGTTCTTGCTGTAGGCTTACCAGATTGATTCCCTGGATGGCGGGACTGACGTATGAGTAGAGATTGAGTCGGTTTGGATTATGTTCGCTGGAGTTCAGAAGAATGATGCGGGGATCTCATAGGAACCTATAAAATTCTAACTGGACTTGACAAAGCAGATACAGGAAGGATGTCCCCGATGGTGGGGGAGTCCAGAACCAGGGGTCATAGTCTAAGGATATGAAGTAAACCTTTCAGGACTGAGATGCGAAATTCCTACACCCAGAGAGTGATGAGCCTGTGGAATTCGCTACCACAGGAAGCAGTTGAGGACAAAATATTGCATGTTTTCAAGAAGCAGTTAGATATAGCTCTTAGGATGAAAGGGATCAAAGGATATGGGGGGAAAGTGGGAACAAGTCATTGAGTTGGATGATCAGCCATGATCATAATGAATGGCTGGGCAGGCTCGAAGGGCCGAATGGCTTATTCCTGCTCCTATTTTCTATGTGTGTTTCTATGTGTTTCTATCTGTGTTAACAAGGGCACAGATGAGGATTTATGTATCAGATGAGCTGAGGCAGACGGGTGATATTACAGAGCTGGTAGTCGGCAGGGTTGGTCCTGGAGAGATTAAGGGGTCAGAACTCAGCTCAGGGTTACATAGAACGCAGAGGATGCAAACTGTCTGTTTGAACCTCAGATATTAGCCAGTTAGGGGTACGTGTTCATGGATATGGACAGAATTTCCTATGGAGACTGATGGCACGAGCTCCACTCTTCCCAAAATTTAAATTGAAAGAACATTATTTCAGTGAAACAGTGAAACACTTAGCGGGAAATAGGGACTTAGCAGGGGCAGCAACAACAGAAAAGATGGTAGAGTAACTTACATGAACTCTAATACAAGTAGCAATGGTTTATAGATCTCATAGCCGGAGATAGAGTTTTGCCAGGGATAACAAATGCAGCAAGGAGGGCAGAGTAAATGACAAGAACATTAATGTTGCTAAACTTAGTTTATAACATTCATAGCTAGATGGAGAGACTTACCAGGGACACCGATAATAGCAAGGATAGGATAGTAAAAGTGTTGCATAAACTTCAATGCGAGAAAGATCCGATAGTCTAATGAGAACCGACCATAATTTGCAGAAAGAGAGTCAAACTCCCAGATGAAACTCCTGCCCATTGTTGTAACATTCCAGTCTATTGTTCTGAGATTCTGTACCATTGTTGTAACATTCCAGTCAATTGTTCTCAGATTCTGATCCATTGTTGTAACATTTCAATCTATTGTTCTCAGATTCTGATCTATCCTCTCCCTCTCTCAGGAGCTATTCATCCCTGTTAGTGCTGGGGCTGATGCTCCCGCTAACACTATGGAATCACACATTGAAAGCAGTCCCTTATTAATAGAAGAGGGAAACCCTCCAGTGACACAATTAGAGTCCATGGAGACTGACATTAATTACAGTCACTAAACAAACAGTTTCAGTTAACCCCTTTCAATCCAACACCTTTTGTACCAGAATAAAATAGAACATTTATCCAGTAGGGATGGGATGTATAAGGATTGCTGAAGGAAGGAATGGTGGAACTGGTAGAGGCACATGACAGAATCTTTCAATTCTCCTTGGATATGGGAATGGTGACAGAGGACAGGAGGGTTGTAAATGTTACACCCTGATTACAAATGGAGAGATGGAGTAGACCCTGTAGTGTCCAGTCCATCTGACGTCAGTGGTGGGGAAATTTCACAACCCAGAACAGAAATATTCGTTGGTTGGAAAAGCACAGCATAATAAATTTCAAGCAGCACGGATATGCTAATGACAAATCATGTCTGGAAAACTTCAACAAGAACTTATCCAAAGGTACTTCACAGGAGCATTATGAAACAAAGTATAACACTGAACCACAAATGCAGATATTAGGTTAGGAGACCAAAAGCTTGGTCAAAGAGGTAAGATTTAAAGGAGTGTCTGAAAGGATAAAAGTGAGGGGGAGAGGTAGAGCTGTGTAGGGAGGAAATTCCCGAGCTCTGGACCGAGACAACTGAAGGTGCGGCCAGCGATGGTGGAGTAATTAAAATCAGGAATGCACAAGAGGCCAGAATTAGAGGAGCAGAGATATATCAGAGGGTTGTCGGGCAGGAGGAGATTACAGAGATAGTGAGGGATGAGGCAATGGAGGGATTTGAAAACGTGTTGAGAATTTTAATATCAAGACATTGTTTGACAGTGAGCTGATGTAGGTCAGTGATCGGGGAATGGGACTTGTTGTGAGTTAACACACAGGCAGCAGAGTTTTAGATGACCTCGAGTTTACAGATAGTAGAATGTGGGAGAATGAGTTTGAATTGTCTAGTCCACAGGTAATGAAAGCATGAAGGAGAGCTTCACCAGCAGATGAGTTGAGACAGGGGTGAAGTTGGGCGATGTTATTGAGGTGGAAATACGTCGTCATAGTGATGGCACGAATATAAGGTTGGAAGCTCATTTTGTGGTCGAATGCCACAGAGTCACAAAATTGTTACAGCACAGAAGGTGGCCATTCTGTCCATCGTGTCTGCACTGGCACTCCAAAAGAGCAATTCATCTAGTGTCACTCCCCTGCCTTCTCCCTGTAACTCTGTACAATCTTCCTTTTCAGATAGCTATCCAATTTCTTCCTGAATGCCTCGATTGAATCTGCCTCCACCACACTCTCAGGCAGTGCATTCCAGACCTTAACACTCGCTGTATGAAAATGTTTTCCTCATGTCACTTCTGCTGCTTTTACCAATTACTTTAATTCTTTGTCCTCTCGTTTTCGATCCTTTCAGGTGTGGGAACAGTTTTTCCCTATCAACTGTGTCCAGACACCTCATAATTTTGAAGACGTTTATCAACTCTCCTCTCAGCCTTCTCTTCTCCAAGGAAAATGTTCCAACTTCTCCAGTCTATCTTCTTAACTGGTATTCTTCATCCCTGGAACCATTCTTGTGAATGTTTTTTCACACTCTCCAATGTCTTCACGTTATCTAATGTGCCCAGAACTATACGCAACGCTGCAGCCGAGGCCGAACTAGTGTCTTATACAAGTTCAAAACAACCTCCTCGCTCTTGTATTCCATGCAACAGGATACTGTAGGCTTTATGAAAAACTCTCTCAACCTGTCCTGCCACCTGCAATGACCGATGCACATATACACCCAGGTCCCTCTGCTCCAGAACCCCTTTTAGAATTGTAACCTTTATTCTATATTTTCCCTCCATGTCCTTCCTACGAAATGAATCACTTCACATTTCTCCACATTGAACTTCATCTGCCACCATTCTGCCCATTCCACCAATTTGTCTATGTCCTTTTTAAGTTTTATGGTATCCTCCTAACAGTTCACAATGTTTCCAAGTTTTGCATCATCTACAACCTTTGAAATTGTGCCCTGTACACCAAGGTCCAGGTCATTAATATATGTCAGGAAGAAAAAGGGTCCTAACACTGATCCCCGGGGAACTCCACCACAAATCTTAAATAAAAAAACTTAACGTGCTGGAAATACTCAACAGGTCTGGCACCATCTGAGTTGAGAGAGAGAAACAGAGTTAATGTTTCAGGTCTGTGATCTTTCATCAGAACTGGAAAAGGTTAGAAATATCAAGTTTGAAGCAGATAAAGCAGGGATGGGGCAAAATGGAGCAAAAGGGGTGTTGATAGAACAGAGGATCAGAGAGATTAACTGACCAGGAGGTCATGGGGCAAAGGCAAAGAAAGTGTGCTCATGGTGTGGTGAAAGACAAAGCATTAGTGCAGAGCAGGTGTTAAATGACAGAATAATGAACAGCCCGAGCTAAAAGCACCAACATAAAAATCCCAGTTTAAGTCTGGCACATGGTAAAAAAAAACTGATGAAACAAAATAATAATAAAAATGGACCAGTCATTCTCTGAAATTATTGAACTCAATGTTTACTCCAGAAGTCTGTAGAATGGACAATGAGGTGCTGTTCCTCGAGCTGGCATTGATGTTCACTGGAACACCACAGCACGTCAAACGCAGATTGGGTGACCGCTTTGTGGAACACCTCCGCTCAGTCCAAAAGCATGACCCCGAGCTTCCGCTCGCTTGTCATTTCAACACACTCCATCCCCCACCCCCGCTCTCATGACTACATTTCTGTTCTTGTGTTTACACCCTCCACTCCCGCTTCACTTGCTTAAAACCTATTACATTTCTAACCTAAGCCAGTTCTGATGGAAGCTCACAAGCCTGCAACATTAACTCTGTTTCTCTCTCCACAGACACTGCTGAGTATTTCCAGCACTTTCTGATTCTATTTCAGATTTCCAGCATCTGCAGTATTTTGTTTTGATTCCACTACAAACTTTTCTCCAGCCCGAAAAGCATCCATTAATCACTAATCTCTGTTTCCTGTCACTCAACCAGTTTAGTTTCATGTTGTTACTGTCCTTTTTATTTGATTAGCTGTACCTTTGCTCACAAGTCTGTTGTGTGACACTTTATCAAATGCTTTTTGGAATTCCATTTACACCACATCACAGCATTGCCCTCATCAGGCTTCCTTTTTACCTCTTCAAAAAACGCCAGTAAGTTTGTTAAACACCATTTTCCCTTAACAAATCCATGCTGATTTTCCTTAATTAACCCACATTTGTCCATGTGCCTATTAATGTTGTCCCGAATATGACACCAAGGTTGTAAACAGACTGTCTGAATCTCAGACGGTTAGCAGGGAGAGGGATGGAATCAATAGCAAGGGAACAGAGTTGGAGTAGGCAGTGAAAACAATGGCTTCAATCTTCCCAATATTTAATTGGAGGATATTTATGCTCATCCTGTACTGGATATCAGATAAGCAGTTTGATAATTTAACAACAGTGGAGGAGAGGAGAGAGGTGGTGGTGAGTTAAGCTTGATGGAGTTCTTTGATAAAACAATGGAGAGGGTTGATGAGGGTGGTGTGATTTAAGTTATATTTATAGACTTTCAAAATGTGTTTGATAAAGTGTCATTCAATAGACAGATTAGGAAAACTGAACTTTATGCAGTTCTTTGATAAAACAATGGAGACGGTTGCTGAGGGAAGGAATGGTGGAAATAGCAGAGGCACTGGTCAGAATCTTCCAATCCTCCTTGGATATGGGAGTCATGACAGAGGACTGGAGGGCTGTAAATGTTACTCCCTGTTACAAAAGGAGAGATTAGATAAATCCTGTCAGTCAGTCTAATGTCGGTGGTTGGAAATTACAAGAGGCCAGAACCCAGCTCAAAAACATATCTTTCTTGTGAAAATATGGGATTATAAATGACAAACAGCACGGATAGGTTAATGGAAAATCATGTCTGATAATCTTAATCAAGTTTGTTGATGACATAACTGTGACTGTTGATGAGGACAACATGTTTTGTGTTATGTGTACAGACTTTCAAAAGGCCGGTGATTAAATGCCATTACATAGACTTGTTATGAAAAATGGAACATATGGACTAATGTGACAGTGACAGTGTAGATATGATACTGACTCAGGGACAGAAAGCAGAGAGAAGTGGTGAACAGACATTGTTCAGACTGGGGGAGGGGGAGTATGCAGTGCTGTTTCGCAGGTTTTGGTATTAGAACCAGTGCTGTTCCTGGCATATAGATAGATATATAAATGACACAAACGTATACGTAAAAAAAAACATAATTTCAACTCTTGCAGATGACATAACTAAAGGTGGGAAAATGCAGACCAGAGATTTATCCAACTTCACAGACGTTTTTCTTTAAAATTTATTCATTCTGGACACTAATCCATCACAAATTTATTTCTCACTCTAATTTATCTGTGTGTGATTCTCGAGTGAGTGTGTGCGTGAATGTGTAGCGTATATTTTTATTATTTTATTTAGATACAGCTTAGATTGTTAAGTATAATAAACTCACCTCTTGTTTAAGCTCAGGAAAACCTCTCCTATTGGCTCTTTCACGATCACATCAAAGATAAAAGGTAAAACACTCACTGAGGTGGTCAGCACGTCCACTGCTAAAAAGGAATAAACTCTGTTGTGGTGAAATAAGATATAAGACAAGAGGGGAGCCTGGGCCCCTCCTCACCTGGCTGTCACAGAAATCTGGAGGTTCGAGTGATCGTAAACCAACAACAAATGAGAAATTGGAAGTAGGGAAAACAATTGATCCTGAGAAAAAACTTAAAATGTCAATGAAGGTTTTATTGTGGCTTTCACTGCTGGAACACTGAAATGCCCATGTTCGAAGACAGAGCATACGAACATATGAACATATGAATTAGGAGCAGATGGAGGCCACTCGGCCCCTCAAGGCTGCTCTGACATTCAGTAAGATCATGACCAATCTGATTGAAACCTCAACTCCACATTACCACCTACCCTCGATAATCTTTCACCCCCTTGCTTGTCAAGAATCTATCTATCTCTGCCTTACACGCACTTAAAGAGTCTCTTCCACTGCCTTTTGAGGAAGAGAATTCCCAAGGCTCACAACCCTCAGAGAAAAAAAATTCTCCTCATCTCTGTTTTAAATGGGCGACCCCTCATTTTTAAATAGTGACCCCTAATTCTAGATACACCAAGATACACACATCTTTCCACATGCACCCTGTCAAGACTGCTCATGATCTTAGATGTTCAAATCAAGTCGCCACTTACCCTTCTAAATTCCAGTGGATATAAGCCGAGCCTGTCCAATATTCCCTCATAAGACAGCCCACTCATTCCAGGTGTTAGTCTGGTAAACCTTTTCTGAATTGCTTCCAATGCATTTACATCCTTCCTTAAATAAGGAGACCAGTAATGTGCACAGCACTCCAGATGTGGTCTCACCAATGCCCTCCATAGCTGAAGCATAGCATCCTTACTTTTGTATTCAATTACCCTTACGATAAACGATAACATTCTATTAGCTTTCCTAATTACTTTCTGAACATGCATACTAACCTTTTGTGATTCATGCACACGGACACCCAAATCCCTCTACATCTCAGAGTTCTGCAATCTCTCACCATTAGATAATATGCTTCTTTTTTTATAATTCCTGCCAAAATGGACAATTTCCCATTTTCCCATATTATACTCCATTTCCCAGGTCTTCACGCACACACTTAACCTATCTACATTCATTTACAGCCTACTTATGTCCCCTTGCCATGTTACGTTCTTACTCATCTTTGTGTCATCAGCAAATTTAGCAACCATGCCTTCGGTCTCTTCATCCAAGTCATTTATATAAATTGTAAAAGGTTGAGGTCTCAGCACTGATCCCTGTGGCACACCACTCGTTCCATCTTGCCAACCAGAAAATGACCCGTTTATGCCTACTGCCTGTTTTCTGTTAGCTAACCAATCTTCTATCCATGCCAACATGTTACCCCCTTCAACATGAGCTTTTATTTTCACAAAACCTTTGATGTGGCACCTTATCAATTGCCTCCTGGAAATCTATGTACAGTACATCCACCGGTTCCCCTTTCTCCACAGCACATGGTACCTCTTCGAAGAACTCCAACAAATTGATTAAACATGATTTCCTTTTCATCAAACCATTTTGATTCTGCCTGATTACGTTGAATTTTTCTAAGTGCCGGCTACACTGTCTTTAATAATAGCTTCTAACATTTTACCTCAGACAGATGTGATGCTAACTTGCCTGTAGTTTCCTGTTTTCTGTTTCCCTCCCTTTCTTACTAAAGGAGTTACATTCCCAAGAAAGGAGTTGCATACAGAGTGAAGTAACTTGGTACAGGTCAAAACGCCTGTCTGTTGAAAAGTTAAGTAATGTAGCTGGACAGTTAGGGATTACTATCCGTCCAAAAGGTAGGAAACCCGAAATCCTAAGACTTTTGGCCAACCATATTTCACTTGAAGCTGAAGACTCAAACAGGGTTAGAATCACTAACAGATAGAGTAATGTTAGCTAAGGTAGAACTAGAACAGAATAGACTGGAATTAGAATTCCAGAGAGAGCGAGAAAGAACAGAGTGAGTGTCACGAAAGGGAAAAAGTCAGAGTGTTCCAGAATGAGAAGGAGGAAAGGGAGTTAAGGCAGCTCAAACAACTAGAGGAAGACCCATACACCCACTGAAGGCACAGCTAGTGTGGGAGCTGCCCCTAGCTCAGGACCATGTACTGAGCTCTTAATGTTCTCCCAGTTCATGACAAAGTTCAATGAGGAGGATGTGGCAGAATTTTTCGTCAATTGTGAAAAGCTTGTAATGCAACTGAAATGGCCGTCAGAGAGCTGGACACTGTTTTTACAAAACAAAGTAACAGGAAAATCCCATGAGATTTATTCACTGTTGCCAGATGAAAGTTCATCAGATTATGAGATGACTAAAATTGCTATCCTTGGTGTACATGAAATAGTACTGGAAGTGTACCGTCAAACATTCCAAACCCTCAGAAAGCAGCCTGACTAAACTGACCTCGAGTTTGAAAGTGTTAAGCAGCTTCCGAACATATGGACATTGGAGCAGGAGTAGGCCATTCAGCCCATCGAGGCTGCTCCACCATTCAATATGACCATGGCTGATCATCCACTTCAATGCCTTTTCCACAAATAATCTCCATATCCCATTTTTGTCATCTGCAGTTAGAAATCTGTCAATCTATACTTTAAATATACTCAACGACTGAGATTCCACATCCGCCTGGGATGCAGAATTCCAAAGATTCAGAAACTTCTGAGTCAAAGTTTACTCCTCGTCTCTGTCCTAAATGGCTTCCCCCTTATTTCGAAATTGTATCCATTAGTTCCTGACTCCGCAACCAGGGGAATTTTCGTACATACGTCTACGCTGTCTATCCCTTTAATTATTTCATACGTTTCAATGAGATCCCGACACATTCTTTGAAACTCTCTAGAATACCGGCCCAGTTTCCCCAATCTCTCTTCATAGAACAGTCCCGCCATCCCGGGAACAAGTCTGGTGAACCTTCATTGCACTGCCTCTATGGCAATAATATCCTTCCTAAAGTAAAGTGACCCAAAATGCACATAATATTCCAGGTGTGGTCTAAGCAAGGTTCTATACACATGCTGCAAGACTTCAGTACTCCTGTACTCAAATCATCTCCTGATAATGGCGAACAGACTATTCGCCTTCCTAATTGCTTGCTGCACCTGCATCTTTTTCAGTGATTTACTGACACCCGGGTCCGTTTGTACATCTACACTTCCTAATTTTTCACAATTTAAGAAATACTCTGCACATCTGTTCCTCTTACCAATGTGGATAACTCATATTTGCCCATATTACATTCCATTTGCCATGTTCTTACTCAGTCACTATGTCTGTCCAAATCCCCTTGAAGACGCATTGCATCTACCTCACAACATGCATTCCCACCTAGTTTTGTGTCATCTGCGAACTTGGAAATACTACATTTGGTCCCCACATCCAAATCATTGACATATATTGTTCAGAGCTGGGGCCCAAGTACTGATCCTTGCGGTCCCCAAATAGTCACAGCTGCCAAAGTGAGAACGACCCGTTTCTTCCTACTCTCTGTTTTCTGCCTGTTAACCAATCTTTAATCCATGCCAGTATATTACCTCCTATCCCATGTGCTTTAATGTTGCTAACCAACCTCCTGTGGGGTACTTTATCAAAAACCATCTGAAAATCCAAGGAGAACACGTCCACCGACTCCCCTTTATCAATTCTGTTAGTAACATCCCCAATAAAACTCCAACAGGTTCGCCAAAAATGATTTCTCATTCATAAATCCATGTTTGCGATGCCCAAACAGATTATTATCCAACTGTCCATTTATCACATCCTTTAGAATAAAATCCCAGCATTTTCCCAACGACTGATGTATGAGAGCAGGTCTATAATTCCCTGTTTTCTCTCTCCCTCCCTTCTTAAATAGTGGGGTGACATTTGCTACCTTCCAATCTGCAGGAACCGCTCCAGAATCTACAGAATTTTTGAAGATAGTCACCAATGCAGCCACCATCTCCATAGCTATCTCTTCCCACACCCTGGGATGCAGAATATCAGATCCTGGCGCCTCATCAAACTTCAGCCCCATTAATTTCTCCAATACAACATTCTTACCGATATTAATTTCCTTCACTTCCTCAATCTCCCTAATCCCTTGGATCTCTAATTCTGGAAATTTCCTTGTATCTTCCTCAATGAGGGCAGACACAAAGTAATCATTTAGTTTCACTGCCATTTCTCTATTCACCATTGTACATTCCCCTGACACTGCCTGTATTGGACCCACATTTGTCTTCGCCAAATGTTTCATTTTTAGGTAGCTAAAGAATATTTAAAGTCAGTTTTTGTGTTTACTTTTGACCAGTGGATAGAAACACTCAAATTAAAGCCCACATATCGAAACCTCAGAGTGGTGATCCATCACAAGGAGTTCACAAACTCGCTCCCCCTCCCATTAAAACCCACAAAGAGGAACAAAGGGTTCAAAGAGCTAGACAAGTTGCAATTCTGGTGATGAATTTTCCCTTGCACACAAGGCCGTAGCCCCAATGGGAAACACTTCCCTGGTCACCACAAAGACCCGAGAATAAAAGGTCTGGGGGGTTATAGAAACCCGAACAGCCAAGGGCAAGGAGGAAAAGCTGGACACACGGGGGCCCATCCTCAGGTCAAATAGGATGGTACTGAGAGCAGGAGAAACGGCCAAAGACCTGTGTGTTTCCAGTGTAATAAGGTAGGTCGCCATCGAGCTGAATGATGCAAGTGACGGGGAAAACCTGGAGGATTAATCAGGGTCCACCAGATCATAGCAGGAAAAAGGGCCCTGATGGAAATCACAACAGATCAGGCTGTGCCTCCAACTGCGGCAGTCAGACCCAGTAAGTCAGACCCAGACCCAGTCAGACCTACCACAGAGAGGGGGCGGGTGGGGGGGGGGGGGAAATAAACAAAATCCTTGAGAGCTACCAGGAATTTGTATCCGAAGGAAAGGTGAAACCACACCCCTTGAGTGAGGGAATTAAACCAATAATCATACTCATGGATGCAGGGGCCTGCCAATCCCTTCTGCTGGGACAAAGAAAGTGCAGTGAATGCTAGAGCGTTCGTGAATGGTGTCGGAAGACAGTATATGTCCATACCCTTATATCCGGTGTACTTGGAGTTTGACCCAGTTTCATGACTCTTTACCATGCGGATTGTCCCTAGTTTACTGATTGATGGGTCGAACTGCTCCTGGGTAATGATCTGACAGGGGAAAAGGTGGCAGCTTCCCCAGTAGTTCTAGAGAGACCAAAAGAGGTCCGGCAGACAGGGTAGTTACAGCAGAAATCCCTGATTGTGTGGTGACTCGGTCCATGGCCAAACAATCCCCTGAACTGACACTGCAGACGGATGACCCTACTGTCTGGTTGTCTGAAACCTTCGTTGGGAAGTTAGAGGACCCAAAGGATGTGTGAAACAGTTCTTCCATTTTTGTGGCTCCACATCCCGACCCAGTGTTAAAAAATAGCACAGACTTTCCAAACCAAAACTGAAGCAGAGGGAGTTGCAGACTGTTACTATTTAAAGAATGAGGAGCTAATGAGGAAGTGGAGACCTCCTCACAGAACAGCGGATGAAGAGTGGACAGTGGTTCTCCAGATAGTGGTGCCGCTGAAGTCCCTTAAAGAAATATTAACAATGGCCCACGAACTTCTAATGGATGGACATGTCAGTATATTAAAAATCGAAGACCGCAGAAGACAGCATTTTGACTGGCCACAATTCCACAAAGATGTGGTGGAGTTCTGTAAAATTGGTCTCACGTGCCAGGTTGTGGGAACCCTTCATCAGAATGCCGGAAGATTGTGTGGGACCCCTGCTGAAAATATAACGGGACGACCAGTATCTTCTCACCATTATGGATGTGGTGACCTGATTCCCAGAGGCCATTCACCCGAAGAACTACCTCAGCCAAAGAAGTGGTGAAGGGGCTATCTCAATTCTTTACACTATATTGGCTTCCTGCTGAGATCCAGTCGGATCAGGGCACACATTTCATGTCCAGTATTTTTGAAAAGGTCATGCGTAATCTGGAGCACCGCAGCCCCACAGCTCCAGCGACCCGAGTTCGATTCTGTGTACTGCCTGTGCGAAGTTTGCGAGTTCTTCCCGTGACCGCATGAGTTTTCACCAGGTGCTCCGGTTTCCTCCCACAGCCAAAGACTTGCAGGTTGATAGGGCCCTAGTATAGGTTGGTGGTAGGGGAGTTGAGGTATGGTGGGGATGTGGTAGGAATATGGGATTAATGTAAGATTAGTATAAATGAGTGGTTGATGGTTGGCACAGACTCGGTGGGCTGAAGGGCCTATTTCAGTGCTGCATCTCTAAATAAATAAAATAAGTAAATAAATAAAGTCCTAAGCCTACTATCCACAGTCACAATGGGCTTTGGAGCAGTACCACCAGACCCTAAAGACAATGATCAGGACATACTGCAATGAGCAACCCCATGACTGGGACAAAGGGATGGGATTTCTCCTGTTGGTTACCGAGACTTATCTAATGATTCCACTGGCTTTAGTCTCTTTGAATTAGTTTATAGATACGAGGTGAGTGGTCCTCTTAAATTAATCAAGAAGACGTTTTTGGGACACAGGGATGAGTCTTCCATGTTCGACCACATTTCCGTGCTCTGGGAGCGTTTCACGCCAGGCTGTGCAATGGTTCAGTAACAGTAAAAGATCTCACAGGCAGCTATGAAAAGGTAAGCAGACAGAAATGCCAAGGCTAGAACATGTCATCCCAGAAACCATGTATTGTTAATACTCCCAATGCATGGCGAACCCCTTAAAGTCCAGTTCAGTGGTCCATATCGAGTGGCAAAAGGAATAGTCAGATAAATTATTTAATTGACATACCAGACCAAAGGAAAAAAAGTAAATGCTGTGGAGGGGACAGACAAGTACAGATCTGTCAGACAGTCAGGAAGGGAGGATTGAAAAGGACAGTGAGGACAGGTTAGAGGATGGCCAGGAGAATTCCCAACTGGAACCCCCCCACTCTACGATTTGCCAACCCTGAAATGTTAGATAAATTGGACCACACACTCTCCTCATTAAATGCAGGTCAAAGAGGCAACCTAAAAAGGCTGCTCACAGCATTTACAGAAACGTGCAAGGACAAGGAAAGGTCCCAAAAAGGCATGTCAATGGTGAGGGAGATGCCTCACCTAGTCGAAGTGCAGCTGGAGAGTGCAGTGAAAGCTGGACAGACACCTGTGCGCAGTAATGTCGCAAAAGACATAGGGTAGATAAAAGAAAGCTCCTTCCCATAGTTAAGTAAAAAGTGAAGGGAAAATACCCTCAAGTAAACAGCACTTGTGCACCTCACCAGAAAGCTAAAAGTAAAGTCAGTGTAGATCTACCCTCTGAAGAACCCAATGATCAGATCCCAAACACAAAGCTAATCAAACCCAACAATTTCAAAGCCGAACTCAGCTAGAACAAAGGCCCAGAGGAAATCTCAGACACCTCACAGGGGCAAAAAAAAACAATTTATTACACACTGTCGGTTTTGGGAGAAAGATTATCAAGGTGCATAGTACCTGAGTAGTTAAAACTTCATTAGAGGAGAGAAAAGGAAAACAAGCAATTGGTGATGCATTGTCCAAGGTCGAAACCGACACATGACCATCCCAGACAAAATGCCAAAAATATTTAAATCAGTACAGCTGTAACAGACAATGTCAGCTGCAGTAATTCTAAGATTAATGTGTGAATTTGAGAAGTGATTATTGAGAATGCATGTGTATTTCTTCCGTTTTCTTCCCACAATTCTGCAATGAAATGTTCCTATTATCACATTTCTTTCCATGTGCTATGCCGGTGTCACGATAGCACAATATGCCAAATGAGGAATTTTAATTCATCGATTGGAAACTTACACTAAATTTTTGATAGAAAACATCCTACCGTTAACCTTGAAAAAGCTGGCAGCCAAGATGGCCACCGCAATTGGCATCTGGAACACCTTTTCACATTCCAAGGCCTACGACAGGAGCCACATGTCTAATGAGCCTGGACCTATATCATTGGCTTGCTCCAGTGATTGAATGACCTAAGATTACATTCATTAACACGGCATACAAGGCTACTCTGACACATTGAATTTCAAAGTGCAAACTCCTCCAAGTATATATACTGGCATCCTGAACCCTGGGGAGATAGAAGTGTCTAACTTTGAATCACATTAGAAGGGTCCAGAGAATGCACTGAGGCAGTCATGAGACCTTCTGCCCAACTCTGTGAAAGCTGGGAGTTTCCCCTGGACAAAAACAGACAAGCCAGTGATTCAAACTGTGCAGAAGCAGAAGGGCTGTGACCATCGCCCCCCCCCCCCCCCTCCACCCCGTACTCCCCCCACCTCTCTCTCTCCGTCTCTCTCTCCTCCTAACATCACAAGTTTGAAAATCACATGTGACTGTGGGCCCCTCATGCCGACGGATTGCTACAGACAGAGTAACCAGGGGAAGAAAGCCACCTACAAGTCTGCCTCAAGGAAAACCCTGAGCAATGTGGACCAGCCACAAACTGCACTTCGACAAGCAAAAGACGTCAAGAATATAACTTCAGCTGGAAGACCACGGAATCGCCCAACATCACAGAATGAGTTTTTTTTTTAATTTATTCTGGACTCAAATCCAACCACAAATTTACTTCTCACTCTGTAATCTATTTGTGTGTGTGTGTGTGATTCTCGTGTGAGTGTGTACGTAACTGTGTGTTGTGTTTTTTTTAATGATTTTATTTAGATCGGGTTTATATTGTTAAGTATAATAAACTCACCTCTTTCATGTTTAAACTCAAGAGAACCTGTCCAATCAGTTCCTTCACCATCACACCAAAGGTAAAATGTAAAACACTCAATGAGACGTTACTATTGCACTGTTTATAAAGGACAAACACTGTTGCAGTCAAATAAAGAAGACCCACTCTGACCCCTCCTCACATGGCCATAACAATTGGCTGGGCTGGGGATGGAGCGAATATGGGGATGAACTCAGCTCAGCATTAAATAGATACCAGAGGTTGTAAACTTCCTGGTTCAGCCTCAGACAATGGCCAGCGAGGGGGATGCAGATCATGGACAGGGAATGGTGATTGTGACAGAAACTGAAGACAATGGTTTCAGTCTTCTCACGATTTAAATGACAAGAACACTAAATCAGTGAAATATGGTTTATGAATCTAATAGTTGGATACAGAGACTTACCAGGGACACCAATAGTAGCGAGGATGGGATAGTAAATACATTGAATCATCTTCAGAGCATAAGCGATCCGCAATTCTAATGTTATCCAATAATAATCCGCAGTAAGATAGTCAAACCAATAGGATAAACTCCTGTCACTTGTTGTAACATTCCAATCTATTGTTCTCAGATTCTGACCCATTGTTGTAAAATTCCAATCTATTGTTCTCAGATTCTGACCCATTGTTGTAACATTCCAATCTATTGTTCTCAGATTCTGACCCATTGTTGTAACATTCCAATCTATTGTTCTCAGATTCTGACCCATTGCTGTAACATTCCAATCTATTGTTCTCCTATTCGGACCCATTGTTGTAACATTCCAATCTATTGTTCAGATTCTGATATCTCCTCACCATCTCTCTGCAGCCACGGATCCCTTTGAGTGCCGGAGCTGATGCTCCCGCTGACACTTTCAGAAAACACATTGAAAGGAGGTCTGTATTAATAGAAGAGGGAAACCCTCCAGTGACACCATTAGGGTCCATGGAGACCGGCATTAATTACAGTCACTGAACAAACTGGTTCAGTTAACCCCTTTCAATTCAACACTTTTTGTACTACAATAAAGTAGAACATTTAGCCAGTCTGGATGGGAATTATGAGAGTTACTGAAGGAAGAAATGGTGGAATTGACAGAGGCACTGGACAAAATCTTTCAGTCCTCCTTGGATATGGGAGTGATGCCAGAGGTCTGGAGGATTGTCAATGTTACACCCTGTTTAAAAAGGAGAGGTTGGGTAAACCTTGTAAGCATCAGTCTAATGTTGGTTGTTGGAAACTTCTAGAGGTCATAACCCAGCACAAAAATATATCTTGCTTGTAATACAACTTTTAATACATGACAAGCAGCACGGAAAGGTGAATGAAATATCATTCCTGATAATCTTCATCAAGTTCGTTGAGGACGTAACTGTGAGTGTTTCACGTAATATAATCATAGAAAGTTTAAGATACTGAAAGAGGCCACTTGTGCCATTGTGTCTGCAGCGGCCGAAAAATGATCCACCAACTCTAATCCCACCTTCCAGCATTTGATCCACAGCCCTGCAGATAATGACAGTTGAGGTGAACATCCAGTTTCCTTTTCACTGAGTGGAGGGATTCTGCTTAAACTATCCTTTCAGGCAGTAAGTTCTGGAGCCTCACTATAAACAGGGGATGCAATACTGAACCCTGTGGAACGCCACTGTAAACAGTCCTCCGGTCAGTAAAATGCCTGTCAATAACTACCCTTTAATAAAAACAAGAAATGCTGGAAATACTCAGCAGTTCTGGCAGCATCTGTGGAGAGAGTAGCAGAGTTAACGTGACAGGTCCGTGACCCTTCATCGCTGATCTGAAAACTTAACTCTGCTTCTCCCTCCACAGATGTTGCCAGACCTGCTGAGTATTTCCAGCATTTATTGTTCTTACTTCAGATTTCCAGCTTCCGCAGTATTTTGCTTTTATTATAACAATGACCCTTTGTTTCCTGCCACTGAGCCAATTTTGTATTTTTGGGTGGACAGGTTTCTCCTCAACTCCCAGTTAATCCTTCTACCGAGCACTTCAAGTCACTGCCCCCTAGTCACTGATCTCTCTGCTAAGGTGAATAGACTCTTCACCTCCACTCTATCCAAGCCCCTCAAAATTATGTCCATTTCAATCAGATCTGCCTTCAGCCTTCTCTGTTCCAAGTAGAACAACCCCAGCCTATCTAATCTTGCTTCGTAGCTGCATTTTTCCAGTCCTGGCAAACATCCTTGTAAATCTCCTCTGTACCCTCTCGAGTGCAATTACATCCTTTGTGTAATCAGGTGACCAGAACTGCAGAGTACTCAGGTTGTGACCTAACCAATGATTTATACAGTTCCAGCATAACCTCCCTGCTCTTGTATTCTATACCTCAGCTAATAAAGGAAAGGATTCCATATGCCTTCTTAACCACCTATCGACCTGACCTGCTACCTTCAGGACATCAGTGGACATTGACTCCAAGGTCCCTCACATCCTCTACGCTTCTCAGCATTTTCCTATTAATTGTCTATCCCTTTGCCTTGTTTGACCTCCTCAATTACACATTTCATACTTAACCGGTTGAATTCCATTTGACACTTTTCTGCCATCAATATCTTCCTGCAGCTTACAGCTATCCTCCTCGCTATCTACCACATGGCAAATTTGTGTGCCATCTGCACACATCTTGATCATGCCCCTACATTTACGTTCCAATCGTTAATATATGCTCCAAAAAGCAGGTGATCCAGAAATGAGCCCTGTGGAAAGCCACTTGAAACAGACCTCAAGTCAGTAAAACACCCATCAAGGAGATCCTAGTATTCTCTGGGAAGATAGGGAGGAGATTGCAGAGCCTTTGTCCTTGATCTTTATGTCGTCATTGTCGACAGGAATAGTACCAGAAGACTGGAGGATAGCAAATGTTGTCCCCTTGTTCAAGAAGGGGAGTAGAGACAGCCCTGGTAATTATAGACCTGTGAGCCTTACTTCGGTTGTGGGTAAAATGTTGGAAAAGGTTACAAGAGACAGGATTTATAATCATCTTTAAAAGAATAAGTTCATTAGCGATAGTCAGCACGGTTTTGTGAAGGGTAGGTCGTGCCTCACAAACCTTATTGAGTTTTTCGAGAAGGTGACCAAACAGGTGGATGAGGGTAAAGCAGTGGATGTGGTGTATATGGATTTCAGTAAGGCGTTTGATAAGGTTCCCCACGGTAGGCTATTGCAGAAAATACGGAAGTATGGGGTTGAAGGTGATTTAGAGCTTTGGATCAGAAATTGGCTAGCTGAAAGAAGACAGAGGGTGGTGGTTGATGGCAAATGTTCATCCTGGAGTTTAGTTACTAGTGGTCTAGCGCAAGGATCTGTTTTGGGGCCACTGCTGTTTGTCATTTTTATAAATGTCCTGGAACAGGGTGTAGAAGGGTTAGTTAGTAAATTTGCGGATGACACTAAGGTCGGTGGAGTTGTGGATAGTGCCGAAGGATGTTGTAGGGTACAGAGGGACATAGATATGCTGCAGAGCTTGGCTGAGAGATTGCAAATGGAGTTTAATGCGGAAAAGTGTGAGGTGATTCACTTCGGAAGGAGTAACAAGAATGCAGAGCACTGGGCTAATGGGAAGATTCTTGGTAGTGAAGATGCACAGAGAGAGCTTGGTGTCCAGGTACATAAATCCCTGAAGGTTGCTACCCAGGTTAATGGGGCTGTTAAGAAGGCATATGGTGTATTAGCTTTTATTAGTAGGGGGATCGAGTTTCGGAGTCACGAGGTCATGCTGCAGCTGTACAAAACTCTGGTGAGACCGCACCTGGAGTATTGCATGCAGTTCTGGTCACCGCATTATAGGAAGGATGTGGAAGCTTTGGAAAGGGTGCAGAGGAGATTTACTAGGATGTTGCCTGGTATTGAGGGAAGGTCTTACGAGGAAAGGCCGAGGGACTTGAGGTTGTTTTCGTTGGAGAGAAGGAGGAGGAGAGGTGACTTAATAGAGACAAATAAGATAATCAGAGGTTTCGATAGGGTGGATAGTGAGAGTCTTTTTCCTCGGATGGTGATGGCAAACACGAGGGGACATAGCTTTTAGTTGAGGGGTGATAGATATAGGACAGATATGACAGGTAGTTTCTTTACTCAGAGTGTAGTAGGGGCGTGGAACGCCCTGCCTGCAACAGTAGTAGACTCGCCAACTTGAAGGGCATTTAAGTGGTCATTGGATAGATATATGGATGAAAATGGAATAATGTAGGTCAGATGGTTTCACAGGTCGGCGCAACATCGAGGGCCGAAGGGCCTGTACTGCGCTGTAATGTTCTAAATTCTAAATCAACAATCACCCTTTGTTTCCTGTCACTGAGCCAATTTTGTATCCAGCTTGCTGCGTTTCCCTGGATTCCATGCGATTTAATTTTTTAACTAGTATGCCACATGGGACCTTGTCAAAAGCCTTGCAAAAATCCACGGAGACCATATCATCTGCACTACCCTCATCTATCATCCTTGCTACTTCGTCGACAAATTCAATCAAGTTGGTCAAACAATATCTTCCCTTATCAAATCCATGCTGACTGTCCTTGATTGACCTGAGCCTTTCTAAGTGACAGTTTATCCTGTCTCTGAGAATAGATTACAATCATTTTCCCACTACTGAGGTAACACTGACTGGCCTGCAATTGTTTGGTATATCTCTTGCTCCATTTTAAAGAGGTACAATGTGAACAGTACTCCAATCCTCTGGCACTACACCTGCATCCAGTGAGGATTGGAAAATGATGGTCAGAACCTCTGCTATTTCCTCTCTCACTTCATTTGACAGCCTAGGATACATTTCATCAGGCCCTGGTGATTTATCAACTTTCAAGGATGCTAATCCCATTAATACTTCCTCTATCCTATGTATATCACATCCAATAATTCACACTCCTCCTCCTTAACCACAATACCTGCATCGCCCCCACCCCCACTTTTGTTAAGACAGATACAAAGTACTTATTAAGAACCTTGACAACATCTTTCGCTCCTACTCATGTATATCCTCTTCTGTATATAGATTTTCAGTAGGCCTGTGATCAAATGACATTTCATAGAGTTGTTATGACATGGATTAATGTGACAGTGATGGTGTGGATATGACACTGACTCAGGGACAGAAAGCAGAGAGAAGTGGTGAACAGTCATTGTTCAGACTGGAGGTGGAGGGGAGTATACAGTACTGTTTCTCAGGGTTCGATTCACTCCGCATGATATCAAGAAACTACTGAAGGCACTGGATACTGCAAAGGCTATGAGCCGTCACAATATTCCGGAATAGTACTGAATACCTGTGCTCCAGAACTTCCATTCCCCCATCAAGCTGTTCCAGTACAGCTACAACATTGGCCTCTATCCTGCAATGTGGAAAATTGCCCAGGTAGGTCCTGTACACAAAAAGCAGGACAAGTCCAACCCGGCCAATTACCGCCCCATCAGCCTATTCTCAATCATCAGTAAAGTGATGGAAGGTGTCATCGACACTGCCATCACGCGGCACTTGCTTAGCAATAACCTGCTCAGTGACGCTCAGTTTGCGTTCCGCCAGGGGCACATAGCTCCTGACCTCATTACTGCCTTGGTTCAAATATGGACAAAGGAGCTGAACTGAATAGGTGAGGTATGAGTGACTGCCCTGACATCAAGGCAGCATTTGACTGAGTATGGCATCAAGGAGCCCGAGAAAAAATGGAGTCAGTGGGAATCGGCGGGGCGGGGCGGGGGGTGGGGGGACTTTCTGCTGGTTAGAGTCATACCTAGCGCAAAGGAAGATGGTGATGGTTGTGGTTGTTGCAGGTCAATCAGCTCAGCTCCAATACATCACCGCAAGAGTTCCTCAGGGTAGTGTCTTAGGCCTAACTATCGTCAGATGCTTCATCAGTTACATTCTTTCAATCATAAGGTCAGAAGTGGGGATGTTCGCTGATGATTGCACAATTTTCATGACCAATCGTGACTCCAAAGTACTGAAGCAGTCCGTGCAGAAATGCAGCAAGACTTGGACAATATCATGGCTTGGGCTGATAATTGACAAGTATCATTCGCACTGCACTAGTACCAGGCAATGACCATCTCCAACAAGAGATAATCTAATCATCTCCGTTGACATTCAATGACATTACCATCGCTGAATCCCCCGCTATCAACATCCCAGGGGCTACTATTGACCAGAAACTGAACAGGAATAGCCATATAAATACCATGGCTAAAAGAGGCAGGTCATATGCGAGGAATCCTGAGGCGAGTAACTCACCTCCTGACTCCCCAAAGCCAGTCCACCATCTGCAGGGCACAAGTCAGGAGTGTGATGGAATTCTGTCTGCTTGTCTGGATGGCTGCAGCTCCAACAACACTCAAGAAGCTCGGCATTATGATTGGCACCCCATCCACAACATTCACTCCCTCCACCACCGACGCACAGTGGCAGCAGTGTGTACCATCTGCAAGATGCACTGCAGCAACACACCAAGGCTCCTTAGACAGCACCTTCAAAACACACAACCTCTACCACATAGAAGGGCAAGGGCAGCAGATGTATGGAAACACCACCACCTGCAAGTTCCCCTCCAAGCCACACACCATGCTGATTTGAAACTATCTTGCAGTTCCTTCACTGTCGCTGGGTCAAAATACTGGAACTTCCTTCTTAACAGCACTGTGGGTGTACCTACCCCACGTGGATTGCAGTGGTTCAAGAAGGCAGCTCACCACCACCTTCTCAAGGGTAATTAGGGATGGGCAATAAATGCTGGCCTGGCCAGTGATGTCCACATCCCATGAATGAATTAAAAAAAATGATGCCAGAGAACTGGAGGGCTGTAAATGTTACACCCTGTTTAAAGAAGGGGAGGTTGGATAAGCCCTGTAACTATCAGTCAAATGTTGATTCTTGGAAAATTCTGGAGGCCGTAACCCAGCACAAAAATATTTCTTACTTGTAAAATCATGTCTTAATAAATGACAAGCAGCAGGGATAGCTTCATGGAAAATCATTTCTGATAATCTTGATAGTTTGTTGACATATTGTGAGTGTTAACGAGGATAGCGTGATTCGTGTTATAGAATCATAGAATCGTTGAAAATTTAAGGCACAGAAAGAGGCCACTTGGCCCATCGTGTCTGTGCCTGCCGAAAAGTTATCCACCTATTCTTATCCCACCTTCCAGCATTTAATCCATAGTCCTGCAGATTATCACACTTGTGGTGCACATTCAGACTCTTTTTGAATCAGTAGAGGGTTTCTGCCTCAACCATCCTTTCAGGAAGTGAGTTCCAGACCCTCACTAAAAGCAAGGGACCCAGTACCAAGCCCTGTGGAAAACCACGGGAAAGTCCTCCAGTGAATACCCGTCAACAATTACCCTTTGTTTCCTGTCACTGAGACAATTTTGTATTTCTGGGTGAACATGTTTTTCCTCAACTCCCTTCTGAAAGTTCTACCAATCACTTTAAATCTATGTCCCCTAGTCACTGACCTTTCTGCGAAGGTGAATAGAGCCTTCACCTCCACTCTATCCAGGCTCCACAAAATGTTGTTCATTTCAATCAGATCTCCCCTCAGCCTTTTCTGTTCCATGGAGAACAACCCCAGCCTATCCAATTTTCCTCATAGCTGCATTTTTCCAGTCCAAGCAACATCCTCATAAATCTCCTGTGTACCCTCTCTCGTGCAATTACTTCCTTTCTATAATGTGGTTTCCAGAACTGCACAAAGTATTCAAGATGTGGCCGAACCAATGTTTTATACAGTTCCAGCAAAGCCTCCCAGCTCTTACATTCTATACCTCAGCTAAAAAGGGAAATGATTCCATATGCATTCTTACCTGCCTTATTGACCTATCCTGCTATCTTCAGGGATATGTGGGCATTCACTCCAAAGTTCCTTACTTGCTCTACACTTCTCAGTATTGTCCTAGTAATCGTGTATTCCTTTGCTTGTTTGAGCTCCTCACACTTATCCGGGTCGAATCCCATTTTGCTGCCCATCTGACCAGACCGTCAATATCTTCCTGCAGCCTTCTCGCTGTCGACAACATGGCCAATCTTTGTGTCGTCTGCAAAAGTCTTGATCATACCCCCTACATTTACGTCTAAATCTTTAATATAGACAACAGAAAGCAGGGGACCCATCACTAAGCACTGTGGAATGATATTGGAAACAGTCCTCCAGTCGCAAAAATACTTGTCAATAATTACCTTTTATTTCCTGCCACTGAGCCAATTTTGTATCCGCCTTGCTGCATTTCTCTGGATGCCATTGGATTTTATTTTTTGAACCAGTTTCTCATGTGGGACATTGTCAGAAGCCTTGCTAAAATCCATGTAGACCACATCAACTGCACTCCCCTCATCTATATTCCTTGTAACATCTTCAAAAAATTCGATCAATTTGGTCAAACAAGAGCGTCCCTTAACAAATCCATGCTGACTATCCTTGATAAACCTGTGCCTCTCTAAATGACAGTTTATCCCGTCTCTCAGAATAGATTCCAATAATTTGCCCACTACTGAGGTTAGACTGACTGGCCTGTAATTATTCAGACTATCCTTCGCTCCCTTTTTAAACAGAGGTACAATGTTAGCAATTCTCCAATACTCCAGCACCAAAACTGTATCTAGTGAGGATTGGAAAATGATGGTGGGCAGACCCTCTGCTATTTCTTCTCTTGCTTCTTCGAACAGCCTGGGGTACATTTCATCCGGCTGTGGTTATTTTTCAACTTTCAAGGATGCTAATCCCATTAATACTTCCTCTCTCCCTATGTTTATCACACGCAATAATTCACACTCCTCCTCCTTAACGACAATATCTAAATCCCCCCTCTTTTCTGAAGACATACGCAAAGTGATCAATAAAGAACCATACCAATATCTTCCACCCTTATACAAAGGTTACCTTTCTGATCTATTATGGGTCCTACTCTCCCCTTAGTTAACCTCTTACTCGTAATGTATTGAGAAAACATCTTTGGGTTCACCTTGATTTTGCTTGCCAATATTATTTCATTCCCTCTCTTTCCTTTCCTAATTTCCTTTTCGATTTGACCCCTCCACTTTCTAAACTCCTCACAACTTTCTGTAGTATTGAATTCTCAGTGTCGGATATATGCTTCCCTTTTGTGTCTTATCCTACCCTGTCGGCACCTTGACATCCATGGGACTCGAGATTTGGCCGACTCACCCTTTTTCTTTGTGGGAACATGCTTATCCTGAACCTCTTGAATCTCCCCTTTGAATGCCTCCCACTGCTCTGAGACTGAATTACCTTCAAGCAGCTGTTTCCAGTCCACTTTCGCTCCACAGTTTAGTAATATCAGCCTTGACCCATTGAGAACTCTAACTGCTGATATATCTCTTGTCCTGGTCCATAATTATGTTAAAACTAACTGAATTATGATCATTCCCACCAAAATGCTCTCCCACTGCTACTCCTTCCACCTGCACATCTTCATTTCCTAAAACAATGTCTAAAACGGCACCCTCTCTTGTTGGACTTGTTACATCCTGGTCAAAAACGTTCTCCTGAATGCACCCCAAGATTTCTGCTCCCTCAATTCTTTTCATACTAAAATTATCCCAGTTAATATTGGGGTAATTAAAATCCCCTACTATTACTGCCTTATTGCTCTTGCACTTCTCAGAGAGGTGCCTACATATCTGCTCTTCTATCTCCCCCTGACTATTTGGCTGTCGAGATAACACTCCCAGCAGTGTGATTGTCCCTTTTTGGTTCCTCAGCTCAATCCATATGGTCTCACTTGATGAACCTTCCAACATATCATCCCTCCTCACAGCTGCAATAGATACCTTGACCAAAATTGTCACTCCCCCTCCTTTCTTATCACCTTCCCTATCGCGTCTGAAAACCCGGTAACCAGGAACGTTGAGCTGCCATTCCTGTCCCTCCTTAAGCCACGTTTCTGCAATAGCTATGATATCATACTACCACGTGTCTATCTGTGCCCTCAGCTCATCTGCTTTATTTGCTATACCCCTTGCATTGAAATAGATACCCTTGAGCACCGCTAAGCTCTTCATCTTTATTTTATAACCTTTGTTTCCTCTGTCTTCCAGACTCATCCATTAATTTTCCGCCTTCCATTTTCATTTCTGATTTTGTCCCAGCTGAGTCTACCCTCAGGTCCCCATCCCCTACCAAACTAGTTTAAACCCTCCCCAACAGTACGAGCAAAACGTTCCACAAGGAACCCAGTCCCGACTCTGTTCAGGTGCAAATCCCCCGGCCTACACAGGACCCATCTCGCCCAGAGCCGGTCCCAGTGTCCCAGGAATATGAAGCCCTCCTTTCTGCATCATATTTCCAGCGAAACATCCATCTGTCTTATCTTTCTATTTCTGTGCTCAGTTGTGCATGGCATTGGGAGTAATCCGGAGATTGCTACTTTTGACGTCCTGCTTGTCAATTTCTTCCCTTGCTCCCAAATTCTGACCACAGAACAACATTCCTCTTTCTACCTGTGTCGTTGGTTCCGATGTGAACCACGACTTCTGGCTGTTCCGCTTCACCTTCAGGATGCTCTGCTGTCGCTCAGTGACATCCTTGACCCTGGCAACAGGTAGGCAACACACCATCCTGGATTCACGTCTGTGGCCACAGAAACGCCTGCCTGTTCCCCTGACTATTGAACCACCGATCACTCTGGCTCTTTCCGTCATCCCTGTATCCCACTCTACAGCTGAGCCACCCGTGGTGCCATGGACCTGGCTCTGGCTGTACTCCCCAGGTGAAGCATCACTTTCCTCAGTATTCAGAACTGAATACCTGTTGGAGAGTGAGATGCACTCAGGGGTCACCTGCACTACCTGCCTGATTCTTTTTGACTGTCTGGTGATCACCCATTCCCTCTCTCCCTGCATACTCTTAAGCAGAGGGGTTACCACATCTATAAACATGCTAAAGCTGAATAAACTGATATATGAGAAGAAAGAATGTGCAGGGGTACGGGGAAAAGGCAGGGAATGGGATTAGGTGAATTGCTCATGCGGAGAGCCGGTGCAGACACAACGGGATGAATAGTTCCTTTTGTGCGGTAATAACACTATAATGCACCATCTCAGATGGGTGTAATGGTGGAGAATGGGGAATCCATGGTGGGAAAGGGAAGTTGTCCTATTAGAACCGAAATCTTAGCAAGAATTGTCCGGGTCGAGGGCATCCAGGAAATATCCTCCCTGCAGCCACAATGTTCCAGTGGTGTTGGGAGTGAATGTTTAAGCCAGTGGATGGGGTACCAATCCTAGTTCTATCCTAGTGTCAAGCTTACACAGTTTTGTTTGAGCTGCATCCATTCAGGCAAATGGGCAGTGTTCCTGGAAAGGCTTTGGGGAATCAGGAAGTGTGCCGCTTGCCTTTTGCCCCAACCTCTAGCCGGCTCGAGTAGCTATGGCATTTTTGTGCCTGGTCCAGTCAGTTTCTGGTCAATGGTCACTCCCATAATGTTGAAGGTGAGGGAATCGGCAATGACATTGCCCCTGAATGTCAAGAGGTGGTGGTTATGTTTCTCTTCTTGGAAATGGTCATTGCCTGTCACCTATGTGGCCGTGAGCTTTACTTGCCACTTACCAGCCAAAGCCTGGATGTTGTCTAGGTCTTGCTGCCTACAGGCACAGACTGCTTCATTATTACTTCCTCCAGCTCCTGAAGTGTCCTCCGGATTCCTGGTGCCAATGACTGTGTCCTCATGACGGTGATGATATGAAGGGTGCAGCAGAACACCATGAACTTGGACACCTGATCCAGTGTGTAGTGGAGGGCTCCTCCCGAGAGGTTCAGACATCGGAAGCATTGCTTCATCACACCGATGGTCTATTCCTGGTGACACCATTGCCCACGTTATACACAAGTTAATTGTGTGATGTTGGTTGGCGGTGGGAGGTGGTTTGGGGGAGAAGAAACATGAGATGTGTCCAGAGGGGGTTTCCTTTGTCTCCGAGGAGCCACATTCTGAATCAGCATGGAGACCGAAGTGTTGGGACCGGCTGACTGCTTCAGAATGAAGGTATGGTGGCTGCAGCCAGCATAGTGGACATTCACCAATATGATGTACTGGGCATGCTCTCACACCAACTGTACATTAATGGAGTGAGAGTTCTTCCAGTTTCTCTGACTCTCCCTATTGAAATGGGGGCCCGGAAGAGCAACCTACACCATCAGGAATCCCGCTATCCTGACAAAGCCACGGGATCTCTCATCCTGATTCTCCCTGCTGATGGAGAAAATGATGACATAGATGGTCACCCTCACCTCCCAGAATTATCACTGGACAACACACAGGCCTCGCAACTACTGGTCCGTTAGTGTAACATCAGTGGTGATTAAGGTTTTAGAAACAATAATAAGGGAAAAATGGCGACACACACTTGGAGAGGTTTGAGTTAATTAAGGATTGTCAGCACGGATTTCGAAAAGGCAGATTATGCTTGACTGAGCTAATTGAATTTATTTCGATGATCAGAGAAGGTTGATGAAGGGAATGTGGTGGATGTTGTCTGCATGGATTTTATGAAAGTATTTGATGAAGAACCAAACAAAAGCTTGGTTAACAAAATTGAAGCTCATGGAATCGCATCCAATTGGATAAACAAATTGTCCAAAGGACAGCAAAAAGAGAAATGTGTTAAATGGTTGTTTTTCAGACTGGAGGATGGTAGACAATGACTCTATGACCCTAGCGCTCTCTATGACTGTATGTTGGATATGTCTCCGGCTCCTGCCTGGAAAGATCCAGATACATAGAGTTTCAATGAAGCTGTGACCTTAACAGCCACTGACAGCTCCGTCCTCACCCTGGTGAGAGGCTTCAGGTCGTGTTACAGGAGGTGACACAGTTCTGTGACCACCTCCTGATTGAATCAGAGTCACCTCACACACTGCTCCTGGGTTAGGTGTAGGTAGGAAAATTGCTCTTGGAAAACCCGGGGTGGGTTGGCAACGCCCCCTCCTCCTCCCTCTTTACAGAGCATCCCCTCTCTGCAGTCTCTGCTCCATGTGTTGGTCATGTTACAGACCCAGAGACACTGTAACTACAGTCCCCATACCTCGTCCAGAGTTGGGTCACCAAATCCTCTGCCCTCCCTGAATGTCTGCAGCAGCTCACAACACAACCTCCAGAAAACCATCCACAGAACCTCCACCAACTTTAGAATAGCAGAAGTAAGTCAAAAGCCCGTCACCTGTAAGTTGGATGCCTGGTCCTTTTAAATAAGACTAGAGGGGGTACCACGTGCTGCTGAATGTATGTTCAGCTGAGAGTGACTAACACAGGCGGTCAGTGGACATGCACAGACCAAGTTTCAAAGACGTACATCAAAGTTCCCGGTATGGTACATTGACATCACTTTCAAATCCATCCTCAAAGGAACAACACATATCCGGTACGATTGAGCTAGAGCCCCGCCCAGATTGGGACACTGTGCAGGCCACACTAGACGTGGCCGGCAGTGAAGACCACACGAATAGAACATAGATGATACGAGTTTGCTGGAGCCCTGCCCAGCATGGGGTATTGTGCACTAGCTGTGGTGGGCTCTGCGGTTCTCATCATTTTATGGATCCCAGCTTCTGTACAGTCAGCACCAGTAGTGCTGCAGAGTCTAAAATCGTGGCTCTGGACAGATACAGAGGGAAATAAATTCACTTTAAAAGGAGAACTGAAAAAAGATTGAAGTCAAAAGAGTTGCAGGAATATGGGAAATGGACAGGGAAATGGGACTATCTGGAGGGGTGAGGCCATGGAGAGATTCAAACACAGGAATGATTAAAATTAAGGTGCTGCCAGACTGGGAGCCAATGTAGATCAGTGAACACAGGGGTGATGGGTGATCGGGATTTGGTGTGAATTAGAATACAGGCAGCAGAGTGCTGGATGGACTGTGGTTTATGGATGTTTATAACTGGGAGGGTGGCCAGGATAGAATTGGAATAGTCAAGTGTGGATTTAATGGTGACACGGATGAGGGTTTATGCAGCAGATGGGCTGAGGCAGAAGTGGAGACGGGTGATATTACAGAGGTGTTAGTAGGCAGGGTGGTGATGGACAGAATATGGAGATGAACTCAGCTCAGGTTTAAATATAACACAGAAGTTGTAAACTGTCTGGTACAAGCTCAGATATTGGGCAGGGTGGAGTATGTGCTTCCCAGATCGGGGATGGTGTTTGCGATGGAGACCAATGACACTCGCTTCAGTATTCCCCAAATTTACATGACAGAACAGTATTTCATTGAAACAGGGTTTACAGATCTCCTACACAAAATAGAGACAGCAACAGCAGCAACGATGAGAGAGTAAATGACAAGAACTGTAATACAGTTGACAATGGTTAATAGAGCTAATAGCTGGAGATATTCAACAGGCATAACAACGGCAGCAAGAAGGGCAGAGTAAATTACAGGAGCAGTAATGTAGTTAAACATGGTTTAAAGAATTAAAAGCCAGATAATGAGACTTACCAGGGACACCAAAGACAGCCAGGATGGGATAGTAAATGTATTGAATAATCTTCAGTGCGAAATAGATACGGTGGTTTAATGACATCCGATCATAATATGTAGAAAGAGAGTAAATAACCGAGGATAAAATCCTGTCCATTGTTGTAACATTCCAATCTATTGTTCTCAGATTCTGACCCATTGTTGTAACATTCCAGTCTTTTGTTCTCAGATTCTAACCTATCCTCTCTCTATCTCTCTGGAGCAGCTGATCTCTGTAAGTGCCGGGGCTGATGTTCCCACTGACACTATGGAATAACATATTGAAAGAAGCCCCTTATTAATAGAAGATGGAAAACACAATTAGGGTCCATGGAGACTGACATTATGCACAGTCACGGAACAAACAGATTCAGTTAACCATTTTCAAACCAACACTTTTTGTACCACAATAAAGTTGAACATTTACCCAGTCTGGATGGGATGTATGAGGGTTGCTGAGGGAAGGAATGGTGGAAATAGCAGAGGCACTGGCCAGAATATTCCAATCCCCCTTGGATATGGGCGTGATGACAGCTTTCCACAGGCTCACCACACTCTGGGTGAAGACACTTCTCCTCATCTCAGTCCTGAAAGTTTTACCCCGTATCCTTAGACTATGAGCCCTGGTGCGGGAGTCCCCCACCATCGGGAACATCGTTCCTGCATCTACCCTGTCAAGTCCCGTTAGAATGTTATAGGTTTCGATGAGATCCCTCCTCACTCTTCTGAATTCCAGTGAATATAGTCCTAACCGACTCAATCTCTCCTCATACGACAGTCCTACCACCCCAGGTATCAGTCTGGTAAAATTCTACTGCACTCCCTCTGTAGCAAGAACAGCCTTCCTCAGATAAGGAGACCAAAACTGCACACAATATTCCAAGTGCAGCCTCACCAAGGCCCTGCATAATTGCAGCAAAACATCCCTGCTCCTCTACTCGAATCCTGTCTCTATGAAGGCCAACATAACATTCGCCTTTTTCGACCGCCTTGTTGTACCTGCATGCTTACCTTCAGTGACTGGTGTACGGGAACACCCAGGTCTCGCTGCATATTACTCTCCCTCAGTTTATAGCCCTTCAGATAATATGTTTCCTTCCTGTTTTTGCTAGTAAAGTGGATAACTTCACATTTATCCACATTATACTGCATCTGCCATGCATTTGCCCACTCACTCAACTTGTCCAAATCACCCTGAAGCCTCTCTGCACCCCCCTCACAACTCACCCTCACATCCAATTTTGTATCATCTGCAAATCTGGGGATATTACATTTAGTTTCCTCATCTAAATCATTAATATATATTGTGAATAACTGGGGTCCTAACTCCGATCCCTGCGGTACCCCACTAGTCACTGCCTGCCATTCAGAAAAAGATCTGTATGTTCCAATGCTTTGTTTCCTGTCTGCCAACCAATTTTCTATCCATCGCAATACACTACCCCCAATCCCATGCGCATTAATTTTACACGCTAAACCCTTACGTGGAACTTTGGCGAGAGCCTTCTGAAAGTGCAAAGAAACCACATCCAATGGCTCCACCTCATCAACTCTACTAGTTACATCCTCGAAGAATGCTAGTAGATTTATCAAGCATGATTTCTCTTTCATAAATCCATGCTGACTCTGTCCGATTCCACCACTGTTCTCCAAGTGCTCTGCTGCAATATCTTTGATTATGGACTCCAGGATATTTCCCACGACCGATGTCAGGCTGACTGGTCTACAATTTCCTGCTTTCTCTCTACCTCCCTTTTTTAATAGTGGGGTAACATTAGCTACCTTCCAATCTGTAGGAACTGTTCCGGAGTCCATATAATCTTGGAAGATGACCACCAATGCATCCACTATTTCTAGGGCCACTTCCTTAAGTACTCTGGGATGTAAATTACTAGGACCTGGGGATTTATCGGCCTTCAATACCATCAGCTTCTCCAACACCATTTCTCGACTAATACTGATTTCTTTCAGTTCCTCTCTCTCACTAAACCCTGTATTCACCAACACTTCTGGTATGATATTGGCGTCCTCCTTTGTGAAGACAGAACTAAAGTATGCATTTAGTTGGTCAGCCATTTCTTTGTTTCCCATAATAAATTCCCCTGTTTCTGACTGTAACGGACCTTCATTTGTCTTCGCCAATCTTTTCCTCTTCACATAACTATAGATTCGTGTACAGTCAGTTTTTATGTTACCCGTAAGCTTACTCTCGTACTCCATTTTCCCCTTCTCAATCAATCCCTTGGTGCTCCTTTGCTGAATTTTAAACTGCTCCCAATCCTCAGGTCTGTTGTTTTTCCTGGCAAATTTATATGCCTCTTCCTTGGATCTAACGCTATCTCTAATTCTCCTTGTAAGCCATGATTTGGCGACCTTTTCCGTTTTACTTTTGTGCCAGACAGGTATAAACAATTGTTGCAGTTCATCCATGCGCTCTTTGAATGTTTGCCATTGCCTATCCAGGGTCATCTTTTTAAGTAACGTTTCCCAATGTATCATCAACGACTCATGCCTCATACTTTCGTAGCTTACTTTATTAAGATTCACGACCCTAGTCTCAGAATCAACTAGGTCACTCTCCATCATGATGAAGGATTTTATCAGATTATGGTCGTTCATCCCCAAGGGATCTCGCACATCTAGATTGTTAATTATTCCTCTCTCATTACACAATAACCAGTCTAGGATGGCCTGCTCTCCAGTTGGTTGCTCAAAGAATTGGTCCTGAAAACCATCCCGTATATTCTCCAGCATTTCCTCCACAATGTATTGTGACCAATTTGATTTGCCCAATCTATATGCAGATTCAAGAAACTCATTACAGATGTTCCTTTATCGCATGCGTCTCTAATTTCCTGGTCATTGCCATTTCCAAATTCAGCACTACAGTCTGGGGGTCTATATACAACCCCCACTAACGTTTTTTGCCCCTTAGTGTTTCTCAGCTCTACCCATACATATTCGGCATCGTCAGATCTAATATTCTGCCTCACGATTGCGTTAATTTCCTCTTTAACCAGCAATGCAACTCCACCGGGGGTGGAGATAGTACGTTTTAGTGATTGTGTGAATATTTGGTCAGCAGCTCATCTCAAGATATCTCAGGGTTAACTATGTAACTAAGTCTGTGAACAGTTTGGCTTAGTCTCAAACATTTACAAAGGAGAGGGATGGAGTGTGTAACTAGGAAATGTTTGGAGCAGAGACAGAAAACAATGGCTTCAATCTTCTCAATATTTAATTGGAATTGCAGATGTGTGAGGTAATACATTTTGAAAGGATGAATGAGGAGAGACAATACAAGTTAAATGGTCCAACTATAAAGGTGGTGAAATAACAGAGACACCTGGGATTTGTACACAAATCTTTGAAGGTGGCAGGAAAGGTTAACTTGACAGTTAATAAATGTATGGAATCCTAGGGTTTATAAATAGAGGCAAAAAGAACAAAAGCAAGGACATTATTTGAAACATATATAAAATACCATTTCAGCTCCACCTGGAGTCTTGTGTCGAATACTGGGAACCACAGTTTAGGGAGGACATGAAGCCTTCGGAGTGGGTACAGAACTGTTTTACTAGTATTTGTCCAGGCATGAGGAATTACAGTTATGTAGCTGGGGTTGTTCTGCTTTGAGCAAAGAACTTTCAGAGGAGATTTGTTTGAGGTGTTTAACATTAGGAAGGATTTAGATAAATTAAATAAAGAGAAACTATTTCCAATGTCCAAGAGACACAGATTTAAGGCGATTGGTAAAAGAAGCAGACATGAGGATTTTTGTTTCTGAGTGGTTTGGATTTGGAATGCACTGTCAGATAGGCTGATGGATACAGATTCAATAGTAGATCCCAAAAGAGAATTGGATAAATATCTGAAGGAGATAAAATGCAAGGATATAGTGAAAGAGCCAGTGAGTGGGACTAACTGGATTGCTCTTTGAAAGGGCCAGCACAGACTTGATGGGCCGAATGACCTCATTCAGCTTGTGCTTTTCTATGATTCTATGATGGTTCCCACCAGGACTTTCACAATATTCCTCTCCTTTCACAAAGAGTTTGATAAAGTACCACATAAAAGCCATGTTACCGAATTAGAAACACATGGGATAAAAGGACCAATATCAGCCGTGACTCAGTTTGTCGCTCTCTCCCCTTTCAATCACAAGCTTCTAGGATCAAGTGTCACTGCAGGACTTGATCACAAGAATCAATGCTGACATTGCAGTGCAGTACTGAGGTTGTGTTGCACTGTCAGAGGTGCAGTCTATCGAATGAAACTTTAAACCAAGTTGCAGTCTGCCCTCTCAGGTGGATGTTAAAGATCCCATCGCACTATGTAGAAGCAGAGGAGGGGAATTATTCCCGGTGTCCTGGTCAAAATGTTTCCTTCAATCAACATCACAAAAACAGATCTGATCATTATCACATTGCTGCTTGTGGGATCTTGCTGTGCAGAAATTGTCTGCCTGTTTCCTACATTACAAGAGTGACTTCGATTTAAGAAGTATTCATTGGCTGTAAATCGCTTTGGGACATGCAGTGGTCATGAAAGGCGTTTCAAAAATGGAAGTCTGTTCTTTTATTTTCAATGTCAGCATGCGGGAAATTAGCTCAGTGACAGAAAGTAGAGAAAAGTGGAGAATGGTTGTTGTTCAGTCTGGAGGGAAGTACACAGTGGAGTTCCCCAGGGTCACAGTTGCTGTATGTTAATGCAATGGGCTTGTGTACAGAGGTGATAATGTCAAATATTTCAGATGGCAGGAAAGGCAGAAATGTTAATAAACAATGAGAAGGATAGTAACACACTTCAGGAGGACAGAGACTGACTGGTGAAATGGGCTGGCGGATGGCAAATATAATTTAACACAGTGAAGTGTGAAGTGAGACATTTGGGTAGGAAGTGCAAGGGAAGGCAACAGAAACAAATTGGTATTGTTTAAATGAGGAGATAGGAACAGAGAGACTTGGTGTGTATTCAGACAGATCTTTGAAGGCCGCACGAAAAGTTGACAAGTTTACGTCTGATATAACAGACATCAGGTAGAAAACACTATTGAGAAGCAGGCTGAATATTGAAGGTCCAGTGGGTAAGTGAAAAAGCAAATAAGTGATGCAAAGAGTGAGCATGAAAAGAGGCGATTATTGAAGGAAATCCGAAAGTTTTCTATAGGCATCGAAATAGTAAAAGGGTAGTAAAAGGAACAATGGAGCGGACTCAGGACCATAAAGGGGATTTGCACATGGAGGCAGAGGATATAGCTGAGGTACTAAATGAATAATGTCCACCTGTCTTTACCAAGGAAGAAGATATGGAATCCTTTCCTTTATTAGCCGAGGTATAGAATATACGAGCAGGGAGGTTATGCTAGAATTGTATAACTCATTGGTTAGGACACAACTTGAGGACTGTGTGCAGTTCTGGTTAGCTCATTGCAGAAAAGATGTAATTGCACCAGAGAGGGTACACAGGAGATTTATGAGGATGTTGCCAGGACTGGAAAAATGCAGCTATGAGGAAAGATTGGACAGGCTGGGTTTGTTCTCCTTGGAATAGAGAAGGCTGAGGGGAAATCTGATTGAAATGTACAAAACCCGGAGGGGCCTGGATAGAGTGGAGGTGAAGCGTCTATTCACCTTAGCAAAGAGGTCAGTGACGAGGGGGCATGGACTTAAAGTGATTGGTAGAAAGATTAAAAGGGAGCTGCGGATTTTATTTTTCACCCAGCGGGTGGTGGGAGTCTGGAACACACTTTCTGAAAGGGTAGTTGAGGCAGAAACCCACAACTCATTCAAAAGGTGTCTGGATATGCACCTCAAGTGCTGTAATCTATCAAATGCTGGAAGGCAGGATCAGAATGGATTCATCGTTTTTTGGACAGCATAGACACGATGGGCCAAGTGGCCTCTCTCTGTGCCATAAACTTTCTATGATTCTAAGATGCAACCCAGGCAATGTTGAAAGAGGAGGTAAGTCAGAAATTGATAAAGAGGAAGTATTAGATAGGCTGTCTGGACTTAAATTGAATAAAGCACCAGGATAAGATGAGATGTATCCAAGGATACTGAGGGAAGTGAGGGTGAAAATCGCAGAGGCACTGGACATAATTTTTCAGTCTTTCTTAGACTTGGGGATGATGCCAGAGGACTGGAGAATTGCAAACGTTACACCCTTGTTCAAAAAAGGGTGTAAAGATAAGGCCAGCAACTACAGGCCTGTCAGTTAAACTTCGGTGGTGGGAAAACTTCTAGAAAGAAATAATCTTGGACAAAGCTAATAGTCACATGGACAAATGCGAGTTAATTAAACAAGCCAGCATGGATTTCTTGAGAGAACATCATGTTTAACTAATTTGCTGGAGATGTTTGAGGTGGTATCAGAGAGAGTTGATGAGGGCAATTCTGTTGATGTGGTGTACATTGATTTTCATATAACGGTTTATTCAGTTTCAAATGAACCTGCCTCCACCATTCTCAAGCAGTGCATTCCACACATTTAACTATTCCCTGCATGCAAAAACCTTTTGATACAATGCCACACAGCAGACCTGTGAGCAAACTTGTAGCTCATGGAATAAAAGGGACGGTAGCAACATGGATACGAAATTAGCTAAGTGACAGGAAACAAAGAGTAGTGGTTAATGGATGTTTTACAGGCTGGAGGAAGGTTTGTGGTGGAGTTCCCCAGAGATCAGTGTTGGGATCCTGCTTTTCCTAATATATATTAAGGACCGAAACCTGGGTGTACAGGGCACAATTTCAAATTTGCAGCTGTTACGAACGTTGGAAGCATTGTGAACTGTGAGGAGGATAGTGTAGAACTTCAAAAGGACACACACAAGTTGGTGGAATGGGCAGAGAGGTGGCAGATGAAGTTCAATACTGAGAAATGTGAAGTGATTCATGTTGGTAGGAAGAACATGGGGTGACAATATACAATTCTATAGGGTGTTCAGGAGCAGAGAGACCTGTGTGTCTATGTGCAGAAGTCATTGAAGGCGGCAGAACAGGTTGAGAAAGTGTTTAATAAAGCATGCAGTATCCTGGGCTTTATTAAAATGGGCATAGAGTACAAGAGCAAGGAAGTTATATTGAGCTTATATCAGACACTATTTCAGCCTCAGCTGTGGTATTGCATCCAGTTCTGGGTGCCACACTTGAGGAAAGACGTGAGGGCATTGGAGAGAGTGCAAAAAAGATTGACCAGAATCATTCCCAGGATGAGGATTTTCAGTTATGAAGATAGATTTGAGAAGTTAGGACTGTTTTCCTCGGAGAAGGCTGAGAGGTGATTTATTAGAGGTTTCAAAAATCTTGAGGTGTCGGCATATAGTAGATAGACAGAAACAGTTCCCACTCGTGAAAGGATCGAGAACGAAAGGGCACAGATTTAAAGTCATGGGTAAAAGAAGCAAAGACGACCTGAGGAAAATATTTTTTCACACTGTGAGTGGTTAGAGTCTGGAATTCACTGCCTGAGAGTGTGGTGGAGGCAGGTTCAATTGAAGCTTATTAGATTGTTATATGAGCAGGAAGAATGTGCAGGATTACAGGAAGAAGGCAGGGAATGGCATTAGGTGAATTACTCTTTCGGAGAGCCAGTGCAGATACGAAAGGCTGAATTGGTCCTTCTGTGCTGTAATAATTCTCTGATGTTTTTATTACAGGATGCTGACCAAGGTGACACTGTGATGGGGCGTCTCAGATGGGTGTAATGGTGGAGAATGGGGAATTCATGGCTGGAAAGGGAAGTTGTCCTATGGGAACTGGAATCTTAGCAGGGACTCTCCGACAGCCTGTCCGGGTCGAAGGCATCCAGGAAATATCTTCCCTCCCACCTCCTCTGGATTCCTGGTGCCAATGCCTGTGTCCTCATGATGGTGATGATATGAAGGGTGCAGCAGAACACCATGAACTCATACACCTGCTCCAGTGTGCACTGGAGGGCTCTCCCCGAGCAGTTCAGACATCGAAAGCATTGCTTCATCACACCAATGGTCTGTTCCAACAGGTTCCTGGTGACTCCATTGCTTACATCATACACACACTTTTTGCGTAACTAACGGTTGATGGTGGGAGGTGGATTGAGGGCGTAGAAACATGGGCTGTGTCTAGAGGGGGTCCCTTTGTCTCCAAGGAGCCACATTCTGGTTATTCATGGAGGCCCGATGTGTTGGGACCGGCTGACTGCTTCAGAATGAAGGTATGGTGGCTGCTGCCCGGATAGTGGACATTCACCAACATGATGGACTGGCCATGCTCACACACCAACTGTACATTGATGGAGTGAGAGTTCTTTCAGTTCCTGTACCTCAACCCATGGGTTGACATGGGGTCCCCGCAGAGCCACCGATACCATCAGGAATTCCGCTGTCCTGACAAAGCCACGGGATCTTTCATCCTGCTTCTCCCTGCTGAGATGGTCACCCTCACTTCCCAGAATTATCAATGGACAACACACAGGCCTAGTAACTACTGGCCAGTTAGTTTAACATCAGCTGTGAGGAAAGTTTTAGAAGCAATAATCAGGGGAAAAGGACAACACACCCTTGGAGAGATTGAGTTAATTAAGGATTGTCAGCACGGATTTCTAAAAGGCAGATCATGCTTGATGAACTATTTTAATTTATTTAGAAAATCAGAGAAGGTTGATGAAGGGAATGTGGTGGATGTTGTCTACGTGGATTTTATGAAATTATTTGATGAAGAAACACACAGAGGCTTGGCTAACAAAATTGAACCGCATGGAATAGCATCTAATTGGTTCAAAATTGTCCATAGGACATAAAAAAGAGAAATGTGTTAAATGGTTGTTTTTCAGACTGGAGGATGGTAGACAGTGATGTTCCCCAAGGGTCAGTGCTTAGGACCACTGTTTGTTTTTTTGCTATATATGAGTTACATGGATCTTGGAAGACAGAGTAGAATTTCAAAATTTTCCGATAATACCAATCTTGGAGGTGTGGTAAACAGTGAGGATGTTGCAAAGCACCTGTCGCAGGATATAGATAGGCTAGCAGAATGGACAGAGAAGTGGCAGGTGGAATTTCATACAACGGAGTGTGAGGAGATGTATTTTGTTAGAAGGAATAGGAAGGTAATATAGACTTAATGACACAGTTCTAAAGATTGTGCAGGGACCGAGCGACCTGGGTCTGCATATGCATTGATATTTGAAATTGGCAGGACATATTAGGAGAGTGTTTAGCGAAGCATATCAGATCTTGGACTTCATCATTAGAGACAATGAATTCAAAAGGATACTGGATGGATACCCGAAGGAGATGATCTTGCAGGGATACGGGGACTGACTGGGAGAGTGGGACTGACTGGATTGTTCCACAGGGAGCGGGCACCGAGGGGCCGAATGGACATCTTCTGTGCCATAAATGTATCTATCACACTCTATGACTCTATGTTTGATATGTCTCCTGCTCCTGCCTGGAAATATTCAGATACATGGAAGTTCAATGAAACTGTGACTTTAACAGCCACTGACAACTCCGTCCTCACCCTGGTGTGAGGCTCCAGGTCATGTTGCAGGAGGTGGCACAGCTCTGTGACCACCTCCTAATTGAATCAGATTTACCTCCCACACTGCTCCTGGGATAGGTGTGCATAGGCAAAGTGCTCTTGCAAAACGCAGGGTGGGTAAGGCAGAACCCCCTCCTCCTCTCACTTTACAGAGCTTCCCCTCTCTGCAGCCTGTGCTCCATTTGTTGGTCATGTTACAGACACAGGGACACTGTAACTACAGTCAAGAACAAATAACAAAGAACAGTACAGCACAGAAACAGACCATTCGGCCCTCCAAGCCTGCGCTGATATTGATGCCTGCCTAAACTAACACCTTCTGCACTTCCGGGGCCCATATCCTTCTATTCCCTCCCTATTCATGTATTTGTCAAGATGTCTCTTAAACATCGCTGTCGTATCTGCTTCCACCACCTCCCCTGGCAGCAAGTTCCAGGCACTCACCACTCTCTGTGTAAAAGACCAGCCTCGCACATCCCCTCTAAACTTTGCCCCTCGCACCTTAAACCTGTGTCACCTAGTAACTGACTCTTCCACCCAGTCAAAAAACTTCTGACTATCCACTCTGTCCATGCTGCTCATAACTTTGTAAACCTCTATCATGGCGCCCCTCCACCTCCGTCGTTCCAGTGAAAACAATCCGAGTCTTTCCAACCTCTCCTGATAGCTAATGCCCTCCAGACCAGGCAACATCCCGGTAAACCTCCTCTGTACCCTCTCCAAAGCCTCCACGTCCTTCTGGTAGTGTGGCGACCAGAATTGCACGCAAAATTCGAAGTGTGGCCGAACTGAGGTTCCGTACAGCTGCAACATGACTTGCCAATTTTTATACTCTGTGCCTCGACCGATGAAGGCAAGCATGCCGTATGCCTGTTTGTCTATCCTTTCCACCTGCGTTGCCACTTTCAGTGACCTGTGGACCTGTGCGCCCAGATCTCTCTGCCTGTCAATACTCCTAAGGGTTCTGCCATTTACTGTATACCTCCCACCTGCATTAGACCTTCCAAAATGCATTACCTCACATTTGTCCGGATTAAACTCCATCTGCCATTTCTCCGCCCAAGTCTCCAACCGATCTATATCCTGCTGTATCTTCTGACAATCCTCATCATTATCTGCAACTCCGCCAACCTTTGTGTTGTCCGCAAACTTACTAATCAGACCAGCTACATTTTCCTCCAAATCATTGACATATACTACAAACAGCAAACGTCCCAGCACTGATCCCTGCGGAACACCACTAGTCACATCCCTCCATTCAGAAAAACACCCATCCACTGATACCCTCTGTCTTCTATGACCGAGCCAGTTCTGTATCCATCTTGCCAGCTCACCTCTGATCCCGTGTGACTTCACCTCTTGTACCAGTCTGCCATGCGGGACCTTGTCAGAGGCTTTAATAAAGTCCATATAGATAACATCCACTGCCCTTCCTTCATCAATCATCTTCGTCACTTCCTCAAAAAACTCAATCAAATTAGTAAGACACGGCCTCCCCTTCACAAAACCATGCTGTCTCTCGCTAATAAGTTCATTTGTTTACAAATGGGAGTAAATCCTGTCCTGAAGAATCCTCTCTAATAATTTCCCTACCACTGACGTAAGGCTCACCGGCCTGTAATATCCTGGATTATCCTTGCCACCCTTCTTAAACAAAGGAACAACATTGGCTTTTCTCCAGTCCTCTGGGACCTCACCTGTAGCCAATGAGGATGCAAAGATTTCTGGCAAGGCCCCAGCAATTTCTTCCCTTCCCTCCCTCAGTATTCTAGGGTAGATACCATCAGGCCCTGGAGACTTATCTATCTTATTGCTTTGCGAGACACCCAACACCGGCTCCTTATTGATAATGAGATGACTGAGACTATCTGCACTCCCTTCCCTCGGCTCATCATCCACCAAGTCCTTCGCTTTGGTGAATACTGATGCAAAGTACTCATTTAGCACCTCGCCCATTTCCTCTGGCTCCACGCACAGATTCCCATCTCTGTCCTTGAGTGGGCCAACCCTTTCCGTGGTTACCTTCTTGCTCGTTATAAATGCATAAAAGGCCTTGGGATTTTCCTTAATCCTGTTTGCCAATGACTTCTCATCACCCCTTTTAGCCCTCCTGACTCCTTGCTTAAGTTCCTTCCTACTGTCTTTATATTCCTCAAGTGCTTCGTCTGTTCATAGCCATCCAGCCCTTACAAATGCTTCCTTTTTCTTTTTGACGATGCTCACAATATCCCGTGTTATCCAGGCTTCCCAAAACTTGCCAAACTTGTCTTTCTTCCTCACAGGAACATGCTGGTCCTGGATTCTACTAATCAGCTGACATTTGAAAGACACCCACATGTCAGATGTTGATTTACCCTCAAACAGCCGCCCCAATCTAAATTCTTCAGATCCTGCCTAATATTGTTATAATTAGCCTTCTCCCAATTTAGCACCTTCACCTGAGGAGTACTCTTATCCTTAACCACAAGTACCTGAAAACTTATGGAATTATGGTCACTGTTCCGGGAATGCTCCCCCACTGAAACTTCGACCACCTGGCCGAGCTCATTCCCCAACAACAGGTCCAGAATGGCCCCATCCCCAGTTGGACTATATGCATACTGTTTCAAGAAGCCCTCCTGGATGTTACTCACAAATTCTGCCCCATCCAAGCCCTTAGCATTAAGTGAGTCCCAGTCAATATTGTGGAAGTTAAAATCAGCCACCACTGCAACCCTGTTACCTTTACATCTTTTCAAAATCTGTCCACATATCTGCTCCTCTACCTCCCGCTGGCTGTTGGGAGGCCTGTAGTAAACACCCAACATCGTGACTGCACCCTTCCTATTCCTGAGCTCCACCCATATTGCCTCGCTGCATGACCCCTCTGATTTGCCCCCCCCGCAGTTCAACTGTGTTATTCTCCTTAACCAGTAATGCAACTTCCCCACCCCTTTTACATCCCCCTCTATCCCGCCTGAAGCTTCTAAAGCCTGGAACATTTAGCTGCCAATCCTGCCCTTCCCTCAACCAAGTCTCTGCAATAGCAACAACATCATAATTCCAAGTACTAATCCAAGCTCTAAGTTCATCTGCCTTACCTGTTATACTTCTCGCTTTGAAACAAATGTACTTCAGAACACCAGTCCCGCTGTGATCAGCAACATCTCCCTGCCTGCTCTTCCTCTTAGTCCTGCCGGCCTTCTTTACTATGTCCTCCTCATTTATTTCACTAGCTGTCCTACTGCTCTGGTTCCCACCCGCCTGCCACACTAGTTTAAACCCTCCCGAGTGATGCGAGCAAATCTTGCAGCAAGGATATTTGTGCCCCTTCTGTTTACATGCAACCCGTCCTTCTTGTACAGGTCCCATCTGTCCCTGAAGAGAGCCCAATAGTCCAGATATCTGAAACCCTCCCTTCTACACCAGCTGCTCAGCCACGTGTTTAGCGGCACTATCTCCCTACTTCTAGCCTCACTGGCACGTGGCACAGGGAGTAATCCAGAGATTACAATCCTCGAAGTACTGTTTCTTATCTTTCTACCTAACTCCCTAAACTCACCCTGCAGGACCTCATCACTCTTCCTGCCTATGTCATTGGTACCGATGTGTACCACAACCTCTGGCTGTTCACCTTCCCCCCTTCAGAATGCCCCCTGTCCGTTCAGAGACATCCTTGACCCTGGGACCAGGGAGGCAACATACCATCCTGTAGTCTCTTTCACGTCCACAGAAGCGCCTATCTGTGCCCATGACTATAGAGTCCCCTATAACTATTACTCTTCTGCGCTTTGTCCCTCCCTGCTGAGCAACAGTGCCAGCCGTGGTGCCACTGCTCTGGCTGCTGCTGTTTTCCCCTGATAGGCCATACCTCGTCCAGAGTTGGGTCACCAAATCCTCTGTCCTCCCTGAATGTCTGCAGCAGCTCACAACACAACCTCCAACAAACCATCCACAGCACCTCCACTAACTTTACAATAATAGAAGTAAGTCAAACGCCCCTCACCTGTAAGTTGGATGCCTGGTCCTTTTAAATAATACTAGATGGGCTTCCTCATGCTGCTGAATATGTGTTCAACTGAGAGTGACTAACACAGGCGGTCAGTGGACATGTACAGACCAAGTTTCAAAGACGTGCATCAAAGCTGACGGTATGGTACATTGACAACACATTCAAAACCATCCTCAGAGCAACAACACATACATGGTACGATTGAGCTGGAGCCCTGCCCAGCTTGGGGCATTGTGCAGGCCGCAGTAGAAGTGCCTGGCTGTGCAGTTCACATCTCTCTATGTATCCCAGCTTCTGTACCGTCAGCACCAGTAGTGCTGTAGAGTCTAAAATAGTGGCTCGGGACAGATACAGTGTGAAAGGAATTCACTTCAGAAGGACTAATGAGAAAAGATTGAAGTCAAAACATTTTCAGGAATATGAGAATGGGCAGGACAATGGGACTAATTGGAGGGGTGAGGCCATGGAGGGATTCAAACACAAGAATGACTATATTAAAATTAAGGTGCTGCCCGACATGGAGCCAATGTCGGTCAGTGAGCACAGGGGTGATGGGTGATCGGGATTTGGTGTGAGTTAAAATACAGGCAGCAGAAATCTGGATGGGCTGTGGTTTATGGAGGTTTATAACTGGGAGGGTGACCAGGATAGAATTGGAATAGTTAAGTGTGGATTTAACAAAGGTACAGGTGAGGGTTTATGCAGCATTTTGGCTGAGACAGAGGTGGAGATGGGGGATATTACAGAGGTGGTCGTAGACAGGGTTGGCAATGGAGAGATTATGGAGATGGACTCAGCTCAGGTTTAAATAGAACACACCGATTGCAAACAATCTGGTTCAGCCTCAGTATTGGGCAGGGTGGTGTATTTGTCTCACAGATAGGGGATGGACTTTGTGATGGAGACCAATGACACTGGCTTCAGTCTTCCCAAACTTTACATAACAGAACAGTATTTCAGTGAAACGGGGTTTTCAATGCCCTACCGGGAAATAGAGACAGCAACAGCAGTAAAGATGAGAGAGCAAATGTGAAGAAATCCAATAAAGTTGGCAATGGTTTATAGAGCTGATAGCTGGACATATTCACCAGGAATACAACGGCAGCAAAAAGTGCAGAGTAAATTACAGGAGCAGTAATGCTGTTAGACTTGGTTTAAAGAATTAATATCTAGATAGAGAGACTTACCAGAGACAGCAATAATAGCCAGGCTGGGATAGTAAATGTATTGAATAATCTTCAGTGCGAGGCGGATCCGAGTGTTTAATGAGAACCGATCATAGTATGTAGAAAGGTAGTAAAGATCCGAGGATAAACTCCTGTCCATTGTTGTAACATTCCAATCTATTGTTCTCAGATTCTGACCCATTGTTGTAACATTCCAGTCATTTGTTCTCAGATTCTGATCTATCCTTTCTCTCTCTCTGGAGCCGCTGATCTCTGTTTTGCCGGGTTTGATGTTCCGGCTGAAACTGTGGGACAACACATGGGAGCCCCTTATTAAGAGAAGATGGCAAACCTCCAGTGACACAATTAGGGTCCATGGAGACTGACATTATTTGCAGTCACTGAACAAACAGATTCAGATAACCCTTTTCAATACAGCACTTTTTGTACCACAATAAAGGAGATCATTTACCCAGTCTGGATGGGATGCATGTGGGTTGCTGAGGGATGGAATGGTGGAAGTAGCAGAGGCACTGGCCAGCATATTCCAATCCTTCTTGGACATGGGAGTGCTGACGTAATTTTACTGGCTCACCACTCTCTGGGTGAAGAAATTTCTCCTCATTTCAGTCCTGAAAAGTTTACCCCATATCCTTCGACTATGACCCCTGGTTCTGGACTCCCCCACCATCGGGAGCATCCTTCCTGTTAGAATTTTATAGGTTTCTATGAGATCCCTCTTCACTCTTCCGAACTCCAGCGAATATAATCCTAACTCTCCTCATACATCAGTCCCGCCATCCCAGGAATCAGTCTGATAAACCTTTGTTGCACTCTCTCTAAAGCAGGAACATCCTTTCTCGGAGAAGGAGACCACAACTGCACAAAATATTCCAGGTGCGGCCTCACCAAGGCCCTGTATAATTGCAGGAAGACATCCCTGCTCCTGTACTCGAATCCTGTCTCTATGAAGGCCAACATAACATTCGCCTTTTTCTACCGCCTGTTGCACCTGCATGCTTACCTTCAGTGACTGGTGTACGAGAACACCCAGGTCTCGTTGCATATTCCCCTCTCTCAGTTTACAGCAGTTCACATAATAATCTGCCTTCCTGTTTTTGCTAAGAAAGTGGATAACCTCACATTTATTCACATTATACTGCTTCTGCCATGCATTTGCCCACTCACTCAACTTGTCCAAATCACCCTGAAGCCTCTCTGCATCCTCCTCACAACTCACCCTCCCACCCAGTTTTGTGTCTTCTGAAAATTTGGAGATATTACATTTCGTTCCCGCATCTAAATCATTAATATAGAGTGTGAATAGCTGGGGTCCTAGCGCCGGTCCCTGGGGTACGCCACTAATCACTGCCTGCCTTTTGGAAAAAGATCCGTTTATCCCTACTCTTTTTTTCCATCTGCCAAACAACTTTCTATCTATCGTAATACACTACCACTAATCCCATGCGCTTTAATTTTACACACTAATCTCTTATGTGGGACTTTGTGGAAAGACTTCTTAAAGTCCAAACAAACCACATTCTCTGACTCCCCCTCATCCACTCTATTAGTTACATACTCGAATATTCTGATAGATTTATCAAGCATGATTTCCCTTTCGTCAATCCATGCTGATGCTATCCGATTCTAACACTGTTCTCCAAGTGCTCTGCCATAAAAACTTTGATAATGGACTCTAGAATTTTCCCCACTACCGACGTCAGGCTGACTTGTCTATAATGCCCTGATTTATTTCTACCTCCCTTTTTAAATGGTGGGGTTACATTAGCTGCCCTCCAATCAGCTGGAACTGTTCCAAAGTCTAAAGAATCTTGAAAGATGACCACCAATGCATGCACTATTTCTAGGGTCACTTCTTTAAGTACTCTGGGATGTAGATTTTCAGGCCCTGAGGATTTATCGGCCTTCAATCCCATCAACTTCCCCAACACAATTTCTCTACCAATACTGATTTCCTTCGGTTCCTTCCTCTCACTAAACCCTGTGTTCCCCAACATTTCTGGTAAGATATTTGTGCCATCCTTTGTGAAGACAGAATCAGAGTATGCATTTAGTTGGTTAGCCATTTCTTTGTTTCCCATAATATATTCCCATGTTTCTAACTGTAAGGACCTACATTTGTCTTAACCAATCCTTTCCTCTTTACATACCTACAGAAACCTTTACAGTCAGGTTGTATGTTCCCCGCAAGCTTACTCGTGTACTTTATTTTCCCCTTCTTAATAAATCCCTTGGTCCTCCTTTGCTGAATTCTAAACTGCTCCCAATCCTCAGGCCTTTCATTGCAGCAGCTTTTTCGGGAGCAGAGTGTGAGCGAGTGAGCAGCTGGGAAGGTCAGTTTGAAAGTAAATTTAATTTCCTTTTGTTTTTCGGCAGAGGCCAGGGGGCTGCTGGGTAAGTAAAACACTATATATTTGGGCGGTTTAAAATAACTTTCCTTTCATTGCAGCAGCTTTTTCGGGAGCAGAGTGTGAGCGAGTGAGCAGCTGGGAAGGTCAGTTTGAAAGTAAATTTAATTTCCTTTTGTTTTTCGGCGGAGGCCAGGGTGCTGCTGGGTAAGTAAAACACTATATATTTGGGCGGTTTCAGAACCCGAGACACCACACTTGTCGTGTCTCCCACCCGCCCTCCTCCTCTAACCAAAAAAAAAGGACTCGGTGGGGTGTTTATAAGGTAAGGCTTTTTCGATTTCTCTGGTTTTATTGTGATTGGTAAAAACTTTTCGTTCCTTTTTCATTTAACTAAGTTAAGCTTAAGATTAAAAATGGCAGGAGATCTCAGACCCGTGTCATGCTCCTCTTGCTCAATGTGGGAGCTCAGAGACATGGCTGATGACCCTGTCTCCTTCACGTGCAGGAAGTGTGTCCAACTGCAGCTCTTGTTAGACTGCATGACGGCTCTCGAGCAGCGGATGGACTCACTTTGGAGCATGCGCGATGCTGAGGAGGTCGTGGATAGCACGTTTAGTGAATTGGTCACACCGCAGATTAGGATTGCTGAGGGAGAAAGGGAATGGGTGACCAAAAGGCAGAGAAAGAGCAGGAAGGCAGCGCAGGAGTCCCCTGCGATCATCTCCCTCCAAAACAAGTATACCGTTTTGGATATTGTTGAGGGAGATGGCTCACCAGGGGAAGGCAGCAGTAGCCAGGTTCATGGCACCGTGGCTGGCTCTGCTGTTCAGAAGGGCGGGAAAAAGAGTGGAAGGGCTATAGTCGTAGGGGATTCGATTGCAAGGGGAGTAGATAGGCGGTTCTGTGGTCGAAAACGAGGCTCCCGAATGGTATGTTGCCTCCCAGGTGCACGGGTCAGGGATGTCTCAGATCGGCTGCAGAACATTCTAAAGGGGGAGGGTGAACAGCCAGTTGTCATTGTGCACATAGGCACTAATGATATAGGTAAAAAACGGGATGAGGTCCTACAAGCAGAGTTTAGGGAGTTAGGAGCCAAGTTAAAAAGTAGGACCTCAGAGGTAGTAATCTCAGGATTACTACCAGTGCCACGTGATAGTCAGAGTAAAAATGAAAGAATAGTCAGGATGAATGCGTGGCTTGAGAGATGGTGCAGGAAGGAGGGGTTCAGATTTTTGGGACATTGGGACCGGTTCTGGGGGAGGTGGGACTATTACAAATTGGACGGTCTACACCTGGGCCGGACTGGAACCAATGTCCTTGGAGGTGCTTTTGCTAATGCTGTTGGGGAGGGTTTAAACTAATGTGGCAGGGGGATGGGAACCAATTGAGGTCAGTTGACAGTAAGGAGGTAGTAACAAAAGCCTGTAAGGAACTAGATAATGAAGTCAGTGTGACTAAGGGGAAGAGCAGGCAGGGAGCAGATGATGAATATAAAGGGACTGGTGGTCTGAGGTGCATTTGTTTTAATGCAAGAAGTGTAGTAGGTAAGGCAGATGAACTTAGGGCTTGGATTAGTACCTGGGAGTATGATGTTATTGCTATTACTGAGACTTGGTTGAGGGAAGGGCATGATTGGCAACTAAATATCCCAGGATATCGATGCTTCAGGCGGGATAGAGAGGGAGGTAAAAGGGGTGGAGGAGTTGCATTACTGGTCAAAGAGGATATCACAGCTGTGCTGAAGGAGGGCACTATGGAGGACTCGAGCAGTGAGGCAATATGGACAGAACTCAGAAATAGGAAGGGTGCGGTAACAATGTTGGGGCTGTACTACAGGCCTCCCAACAGCGAGCGTGAGATAGAGGTACAAATATGTAAACAGATTATGGAAAGATGTAGGAGCAACAGGGTTGTGGTGATAGGAGATTTTAATTTTCCCAACATTGACTGGGATTCGATTAGTGTTCGAGGTCCAGATGGAGCAGAATTTGTAAGGAGCATCCAGGAGGGTTTTCTAGAGCAGTATGTAAATAGTCCAACTCGGGAAGGGGCCATACTGGACCTGGTGTTGGGGAATGAGCCCGGCCAGGTTGTTGAAGTTTCAGTAGGGGACTACTTTGGGAATAGTGATCACAATTCCGTAAGCTTTAAAATACTCATGGACAAAGACGAGAGTGGTCCTAAAGGAAGAGTGCTAAATTGGGGGAAGGCCAACTATACCAAAATCGGCAGGAGCTGGGAAATGCAGATTGGGAGCAGCTGTTTGAAGGTAAATCCACATGTGATATGTGGGAGGCTTTTAAAGAGAGGTTGATTAGCGTGCAGGAGAGACATGTTCCTGTGAAAATGAGGGATAGAAATGGCAAGATCAGGGAACCATGGATGACAGGTGAAATTGTGAGACTAGCTAAGAGGAAAAAGGAAGCATACATAAGGTCTAGGCGGCTGATGAAAGACGAAGCTTTGAAAGAATATCGGGAATGTAGGACCAATCTGAAACGAGGAATTAAGAGGGCTAAAAGGGGTCATGAAATATCTTTAGCAAACAGGGTTAAGGAAAATCCCAAAGCCTTTTATTCATATATAAGGAGAAAGAGGGTAACTAGAGAAAGGATTGGCCCACTAAAGGACAAAGGAGGAATGTTATGCTTGGACTCAGAGAAAATGGGTGAGATTCTAAACGAGTACTTTGCATCGGTATTCACCGAGGAGAGGGACATGACGGATGTTGAGGTTAGGAACAGATGTTTGATTACTCTAGGTCAAGTCGGCATAAGGAGGGAGGAAGTGTTGGGTATTCTAAAGGGCATTAAGGTGGACAAGTCCCCAGGTCCGGATGGGATCTATCCCAGGTTACTGAGGGAAGCGAGAGAGGAAATAGCTGGGGCCTTAACAGATATCTTTGCAGCATCCATAAACACGGGTGAGGTCCCGGAGGACTGGAGAATTGCTAGTGTTGTCCCCTTGTTTAAGAAGGGTAGCAGGGATAATCCAGGTAATTATAGACCGGTGAGCCTGACGTCAGTGGTAGGGAAGCTGCTGGAGAAGATATTGAGGGATAGGATCTATTCCCATTTGGAAGAAAATGGGCTCATCAGTGATAGGCAACATGGTTTTGTGCAGGGAAGGTCATGTCTTACCAACTTAATAGAATTCTTTGAGGAAGTGACAAAGTTGATTGATGAGGGAAGGGCTGTCGATGTCATATACATGGACTTCAGTAAGGCGTTTGATAAGGTTCCCCATGGCAGGCTGATGGAGAAAGTGAAGGCGCTTGGGGTCCAAGGTGTACTAGCTAGATGGATAAAGAACTGGCTGGGCAACAGGAGACATAGAGTAGCAGTAAAAGGGAGTTTCTCAAAATGGAGACGTGTGACCAGTCGTGTTCCACAGGGATCCGTGCTGGGACCACTGTTGTTTGTGATATACATTAATGATTTGGAGGAAAGTATAGGTGGACTGATTAGCAAGTTTGCAGACGACACTAAGATTGGTGGAGTAGCAGATAGTGAAGGGGACTGTCAGAGAATACAGCAGAATATAGATAGATTGGAGAGTTGGGCAGAGAAATGGCAGATGGAGTTCAATCAGGGCAAATGCGAGGTGATGCATTTTGGAAGATCCAATTCAAGAGTGAACTATACAGTAAATGGAAATGTCCTGGGGAAAATTGATGTCCAGAGAGATCTGGGTGTTCAGGTCCACTGTTCCCTGAAGGTGGCAACGCAGGTAAATAGAGTGGTCAAGAAGGCATACGGCATGCTTTCCTTCATCGGACGGGGCATTGAGTACAAGAGTTGGCAGGTCATGTTACAGTTGTATAGGACTTTGGTTCGGCCACATTTGGAATACTGCGTACAGTTCTGGTCGCCACATTATCAAAAGGATGTGGATGCTTTGGAGAGGGTGCAGAGGAGGTTCACCAGGATGTTGCCTGGTATGGAGGGCGCTAGCTATGAAGAGAGGTTGAGTAGATTAGGATTATTTTCATTAGAAAGACGGAGGTTGAGGGGGGACCTGATTGAGGTGTACAAAATCATGAGAGGTATAGACAGGGTGGATAGCAAGAGGCTTTTTCCCAGAGTGGGGGTTTCAATTACTAGAGGACACGAGTTCAAAGTGAAAGGGGAAAAGTTTAGGGGGGATATGCGTGGAAAGTTCTTTACGCAGAGGGTGGTGGGCACCTGGAACGCATTGCCAGCGGAGGTGGTAGATGCGGGCACGATGGCGTCTTTTAAGATGTATCTAGACAGATACATGAATGGGCAGGAAGAAAAGAGATACAGAACCTGGGAAAATAGGCGACATGTTTAGAGAGAGGATCTGGATCGGCGCAGGCTTGGAGGGCCGAAGGGCCTGTTCCTGTGCTGTAATTATCTTTGTTCTTTGTTCTTTGTTCTTGTCTGTTATTCCTTTCTGTAGAATGTATATGCCTCTTCCGTGGATCTAATACTATCTCTAATTTTCCTTCTAAGCCATGGTTTGGCTACCTTTCCCATTTTACCTTTGCGCCAGACAGGAGTAAACAATTGTTGCAGTTCATCCATGTGCTCTTTGAATATTGCCATTGCCAATCCACCATCATCCCTTTAAGTAACGTTTCCAATCCATCATAGCCAACTCGTGCCTCATACCTTCATAGTTTCCTTTATTAAGATTCACGATCCTAGTCTCAGAATCAACTATGTCACTCTCCATCTGAGAGTCACAGAGTCGTACAGCATAGAAACAGGCCATTCGGCCCACTGCGTCCATGCCGACCATAATGCCTATCTATACTAATTCCACGTGCCTGCATTAATTCCATATCCGTCTATGCCTTGCTCATTCAAATACCTGTCCAGATACCTCTTAAATGTTGCTGCTGTTCCTGCCTCCACCACCTCCTCTGGCAGCTCATTCCAGATACCCATTATTATTTCTGGAAAAATTTACCCCTTTGATCCCCTTTACACCTCCTCTATCTCACCTTTAATTTATGCCCTCCAGTTTTAGTCACCCCTACCATGGGAAACAGACTCTGGATATCTGCCCATCTGTGCCTCTCATAATTTTAGATACCTCTATAATGTCCCCTCTCAGCCGTCTTCGCTCCTGGGAAAACAGACCCAGCCTATCCAATCTCTCTTCATAACTCAAGCCCTCCAAACCAGGCAACATCCTTATGAATCTTTTCTGCACCCTCTCTAGCTTAATCACATCTTTCCTGTAGTGCAGTGACCAGAAATGCACACAGTACTCCAAATGCGGCCTAACCAATGTTATGTACAACTGCAACATGACATCCCAACTCTTGTACACCATGCGCAGTTGATGAAGACAAGCATGCCATACACCTTCTTCACAACTCTGCCGAGCTGTGTTGCCACTATCATGGTACTATGTACTTGCACCCCAAGGTCTCGCTGCTCAACAACACTCCCCAGGCCCTGTCATTCACTGTATATGTCCTGCCCTGGTTTAACTTCCCAAAATGCATCACTTCACACTTATTTGTGTTAAATTCCATTTGCCAATCCATTGCCCACTTTCCAAGTTTATCTATATCCTGTTGTAACCTTAGACAACCTTCTTCACTTTCGACTATTCCATCAATTTTTGTATCATCTGCAAACTTACCAATCATGCCCCCTACATTCACATCCAAGTCATTAATATATATGACAAACAAACGAGGGCCCAGAACCGATCCCTGTGGCACACCACTTGTCACCGGCCTCCAATCTAAAAAACAACCCTCCAGTTCCACCCTCTGCCTCCTATTACCAAGCCAATGTTGTATCCAATTGGCTAGCACACCCTGGATCCCATGTGGTCGAACCTTCTGGACATACCGACCATGCGGGACCTTGTCAAAGGCCTTGCTAAAGTCAATGTAAACAACGTCCATCGCCCTGCCCTCGTCAATCCTCATGGTCACCTCCTCAAAAAACTCAATCAAATTCGTGAGACATGATTCCCATGCACAAAGCAATGCTGACTATCCCGAATCAGACGTTGCCTTTCCAGATGCAAATAAATCCTGTCTGTCAGAATCCCTTCCAATAACTTTCCCATCACACATGTAAGGCTCACCGGCCTGTAGTTCCCTGGCTTATCACTGCTGCCCTTCTTAAATAAAGGCACAGCATTAGCTATCCTCCAGTCTTCCGGTGTCTCACCCATGGCTAACGATAATGCAAAAACCTCTGCTCGGGCTCCAGAAATCTCCTCCCTTTCTACCCATAGCATCCCAGGATACACCTGGTCAGGCCTTGGGGGATTTATCCACCTTAACGCGCTTCAAAACCTCCAACACCTCCTCCTTTGTAATGTTGATATGCTCCAGGATATCGCTGTTCCCTCCCTTGAAATCACTAGCTTCCATGTCATCTCCATGGTAAATACAGATGCGAAGTATTCATTTAAGACCTCGCCCATTTCCCGTGGCTCCACACATAGATTGCCACACTGATCCTTTAGGGGACCTACACTCTCCCGAGCGTCCCTTTTCCTCTCAATATACTTATAGAATATTTTAGGATTCTCCTTTAACTTATCTGCCAGCGAAATCTCATGGCCCCTTTTCATCCTCCTAATTTCCTTCTTAAGTGTACCCCTACATCCCCTGTACTCCTCGAGGGACTCGTTTGATCCCCGCTGTCTATACCTGACATATGCCTCCTCCTTTGTCCTGAGGAGACCCTCAACATCCCTTGTCAACCAAGGTTCCCTAAACTTGCCAGCCTTGCCTTTGCATCTAACAGGAATATTCCAGCCCATAACTATTCCTTTCTCACTTTTAAAAGCCTCCCACTTCCCAGACGTCCCTTTACCTGTAAACAGCCCCTTCCATTCAGCTTCTGAGAGTTCCTGTCTGATGCCATCGAAATGAACCTTCCTCCAATTTGGGACTTCAACCTGAGGACCAGTCCTATCCTCTTCCAAAACTATCTTGAAGCTAATAGAGTTATGGTCACTGGTCCCAAAGTGCTCCCCCACTGACACATCATCTACCTGCCCATCTTCATTTCCTAAGAGGAGGTCGAGTGCAGCCTTTTCTCTCGTAGGGCCATCAACATACTGCTTCAGAAAACTATCCTGGTCACACTTAACAAATTCTTGCCCATCTGATCCCTTAGCACTAAGACAGTCGCAGTCAATATTAGGGAAGTTAAAATCACTTACTATTACAACCTTATAATTCCTACACCTATCTGTGATTTCCCTACATATATGCTCCTCCAATTCCCTCTGACTATTGGGGGGCCTATAGTATAATCCCATCAAAGTGATCACCGCTTGCTTATTTCGAAGCTCTACTCATATGGCCTCACTGGACGGTCCCCCCGGGATATCCTCTCTAACTACTGCCGTGATGCGCTCCCTAATCAATATTGCAACTCCCCATCCTCTCTTACCTCCACCTGAAGCATCGGTACCCCGTAACATTGAGCTGCCAGTCTTGCCTATCCCTCAACCACGTTTCTGTAATAGCTACAATATCACAATCCCATCTACTGACCCGTGCTCTGAGTTCATCTGCCTTATCTGTAAGGCCTCTTACATCAAAGTACATGCAGGTTAGCCTACCAGATCTTCCACGCTCCCTGTCCGGCCCCTGCCCGGCCTGCCTACTGGACTTTCTTGCATTAACCTCTACATTTACCTCAACTATCTCATCGGAGAGACTACTACTTTGAGTCCTACCCCCCTGCAAGACTAGTTTAAACCCTCCCGAGTAGTACTAACAAATCTCCCCGCAAGGATATTGCTCCCCTTCCAGTTTAGACGCAACCTGACTCTTTTGTACAGGTCACCTCTGCACCAGAAGAGATCCCAATCATCCAAGTAGCTGAAGCTCTCCCACCTGCACCAGCTCTTCAGCTACACATTCATTTGCCTAATCCTCCTATTCCTACCCTCACTAGCACGTGGCACAGGGAGTAATCCTGAGATTCTTCTTCTTCTTTGGCCTCCTTGTCTCGAGAAACAATGGATAAGCGCCTGGAGGTGATCAGTGGTGTGTGGAGCAGCGCCTGGAGTGGCGATAAAGGCATATTCTAGAGGGACAGGCTCTTCCACAGATGCTGCAGAAAAATGTGTTTGTCGGGGCTGTTACACAGTTGGCTCTCCCTTTGTACTTCTGTCTTTTTTCCTGCCAACTGCTAAGTCTCTTCGACTCGCCACACTTTAGCCCTGCCTTAATTGCTGCCCGCCAGCTCTGGCAATCGCTGGCAACTGACTCCCACAACTTGTGATCTTTGTCAAAGGATTCATGTCGCGTTTGCAGATGTCTTTAAAGCGGAGAAATGGACGGCCGGTGGGTCTGATACCAGTGGCGAGCTCGCTGTACAATGTGTCCCTGGGGATCCTGCCAACTTCCATGCGGCTGACATGGCCAAGCCATCTCAAGCGCCACTGACTCAGTAGTGTGTATAAGCTGGGGATGTTGGCCGCCTCGAGGACTTCTGTGTTGGAAATACGGTCCTGCCACCTGATATCAAGTATTCTCCGGAGGCAGCGAAGATGGAATGAATTGACACGTCGCTGTTGGCTGATATACGTTGTCCAGGCCTTGCTGCCATTGAGCAAGGTACTGAGGACACAGGCTTGATACACTCGGAGTTTTGTGTTCTTTGTCAGTGCGCCTTTTTCAACACTCTCTTGGCCAGTCTGGACATAGCAGTGGCAGCTTTTCCCATGCGTTGTTGATTTTATTTTAGAGATACAGCACTGAAACAGGCCCTTCGGCCCACCGAGTCTGTGCCGACCATCAACCACCCACTGATACCAATCCGACACTAATCCCATATTCCAACCACATCCCCACCTGTCTCCCTATATTTCCCTACCACCTGCCTATACTAGGGGCAATTTATAATGGCCAATTTACCTATCAACCTGCAAGTCTTGGGCATGTGGGAGGAAACCGGAGCACCCGGAGGAAACCCACGCAGACACAGGGAGAACTTGCAAACGCCAGACATTTCTGCATCTAGAGACAGGTTACTGGTGATAGTTGAGCCTAGGTTGGTGAACTCTTGAACCACTTCCAGAGCGTGGTCGCCAATATTGATGGATGGAGCACTTCTGACGTCCTGTCCCATGATGTTCGCTTTCTTGAGGCTGATGATTAGGCCAAATCCCGAGATTATCCCTCGAGGTTCTACTTTTTAACCTTCTGCCAAACTCCCTATATTCACTGTGCAGGACCTTATCTCTCTTCCTGTGTATATCGTTTGCACCAATATGGGCCACGACGTCTGGCTGCTCACTCTCCCCTTTCAGAATTTTCTGCAGCGACTCCGAGACATCCTTGACCCGAGCAGCAGGGAGGCAACATACCATCCTGGTGTCTCTTTTGCGGCCACAGAAACGCCTACCTGCACCCCCTACGATAGAATCCCCTATCATGATAGCTCTTCCACCCGTTTTCCTCCCCTGCTGTGCAGCAGAGCCCTCTGTGGTCCCACGGGCCTGGCTGTTCCCGCTTTCCCCTGGGAGGTCATCCCCCCACAGTATCCAAAGCGGTCTATCTGTATGAGAGGGGGTGGCCACAGGGGACTCCTGCACTACCTGCCTGTGCCTACTGCTCCGTCTGGTGGTCACCCATCGCTTTTCTGCCTGTGCAGCTATTACCTGCGGTGTGACCACCTCGCTAAACATGTTATCCACGACTTCCTCAGCATTATGGATGCTCCACAGTGATTTCACCTGCAGCTCCATCTCCGTAATGTGGGTAACCAGCAGCTGCAGATGGATACACTTCCTGCACACAGCGTCACCAGGGACACTGGAAGCGTCCCTGATTTCCCACAAAGGGCAGGAGGAGCAGATCACGGGGCTGAACTCTCCTGTCATGACCTACCCTTAGATTAATTAGTTACACCCTTAATTTAAAAAATACGAATTACATGAGGGGCCTTGTTCTGCCCACTTCAAACCAAGGTTCTTAATAATTAAAAAAAAGAAACACTTCAGTAGTACTCACCTTATCACCAGAGTTTCTTTCCACAAAAATAATCTTTTCACTTTTTTAAAGATATCGACATGCACTAATAGCTGCTACTCACCCAACCAATCAGCTTGCAACTCCCCCCTGCAGACATTCCCCCCTGCTCTCATGCTCATTTCTCTATCCTGGGATTGCTGCAGTGTTCCAGTGAACATCAACGCAAGCTCGAGGAACAGCATCTCATCTACCGATTAGGCGCACTACAGCCTGCCGGACTGAACATTGAGTTCAATAATTTCAGAGCATGACAGCCCCCCACTTTACTTTCATTTTTAGTTATTTTTTCTTCCTTTCTTTACATTCTTTTTAACATTTTTTACAATCTTTTTTTGCATTTATTTCATTTCATCTTAGTTTGTTCAGTTTGCTGACCCACTGTTTTTTTCCAGGATTTTTTTTCAGGTTTGCACTTGCTGCTGTTCAATATTCAGTGTATTTACACCTAATCTGTACTAATGCTTTGTCTTTCAACACTCCATTAACATATTGTTTGCCTTTGTTCCGTGACCTTTTGGTCAGCTATGTGGCCTGGTCCAATCTGCACCGACTCCTTTGTTATCTCTTGCCCCACCCCCACCTCACTTGCTTTTAATTTGTGACTTTTCTAATATTTGTCAGTTCCGAAGAAGGGTCACTGACCCGAAACGTTAACTCTGCTTCTCTTTCCACAGATGCTGCCAGACCTACTGAGTGATTCCAGCATTTCTTGTTTTTATTTCAGATTTCCAGCATCCGCAGTATTTTGCTTTTGTTATGGCCTGTTCTCTGGTTGGTTCCTCAACGTATTGGTGCAGAAAACTATCCCATATACATTCCATGAATTCCTCCTCGACGTTATTGTGACAAATTTGATTTGACCAATCTATATGCAGATTAAACTCACCCATAATTACAGATGTTGCTTTATCGCATGCATCTCTAATTTCCTGTTCAAGACCATTCCCACATCACCACCACAGTTTGGGGGTCTATATATAACACCCATTAACGTTTTTTGCCCCTTAGTGTTTCACAGCTCTTCCCATACAGACTCCACATCATCAGAGCTAATATCCTTCCTCATTATTGCGTTAATTTCGTTTTTAACCAGCAATGCAACTCCACCAAGGGTGGAAATAAACCGTTTTACTGATGGTGTGAATATTTGGTCGGAAGCCCATCGCCAGGCATCTCAAGGTTAACTATGTAACCACGTTTCTGAACAGTTTGACTTCGTCTCAAGCATTTACAAAGGAGAGGGATGGAGTGTGTAGCTAGGAAATGTTTGGAGCAGAGACAGAAAACAATGGCTTCAATCTTCTCAATATTTAATTGGCATTGCAGATGTGTGAGGTAATACATTTTGAAAGGATGAATGAGGAGAGACAATACAAGTTAAATGGTACAACTATAAAGGTGGTGAAATAACAGAGACACCTGGGGTGTTTGTACACAAATCTTTGAAGCTGGCACGAAAGGGCAGCGAAACAGTTAATAAATATATGGGATCCCAGGTTTTCTAAAAAGAGGCAAAATGAACAAAAGCAAGGACATCATGTGAAACATATATAAAATACTAGTTCAGCTGCACATGAAGTCTTGTGTCGAATACTGGGAACCACACTTTAGGAAGGACATGAAGCCTTTGGAGAGGTGACAGAACTGTTTTACCAGAACTTGTCCAGGCATGAGGGATTACAGTTATGTATTTGGGATTGTTCTGCTTAGAGCAGAGAACTTTCAGAGGAGATTTCATTGAGGTGTTTAACATTAGGAAGGGTTTAGATAAATTAAATAAAGAGAAACTGTTTCCAATGTCCAAGGGACCGCTAACCAGAGACACAGTTTTAAGGTGATTGGTAAAAGAAGCAGACATGAGGATTTTTGTTTCTGAGTGGTTTGGATTTGGAATGCAATGTCTGATAGATTGATGGATCCAGATTCAATAGTAGATCCCAAATGGGAATTGGATAAATATCTGAAGCCGAAAAAATGTTAGGATATAGTGAAAGAGTCAGGGAGTGGGAGTAACTGGATTGCTCTTTGAAAGGGCCAGCACTGAATTGATGGGCAGAATAACATCATTCAGGGCTGTGCAATTCTATGATTCTATGATTGTTCCTGTCTGTACTTTCCCAATATTCCTATCCTTTCAACAGGTGTTTGAGAAAGTACCACATAACAGCAGTGTCACCGAATTAGAAACACATTGGATTAAAGGGTCAATGTCAGCAGTGACTCAGTTTGTAGCTCTCTCCCCTTTCAATCACAAGCTTCAAGGATCAAATGTCACTGCAGGACTTGATCACAAGAGTCAAGGCTGACGCTGCAGTGCAGTACTGAGGGAGTGCTGCACTGTCAGAGGTGCCGCCTTATCAAAGAAAAGGTAAAGCCAGGCCCCGTCTGCCCACTCATGGGATGGAAAGATCCCATGGAATTATTTAGAAGGTCAGGGGAATTATTCCCAGTGTCCTGGTCAACATTTACCCCTCAATTCAACATCACAAAAAGAGATCTGATCATGATCACACTGCTACTTGTGGGATCTTGCTGTGCGGAAATTGGCTGTGTTTTTCCTACATTACAAGACTGACTAAACATTAAAAGGTACGCGTTGGTTGTAAATCGCTTTGGGACATGCAGTGGTCATAAAGGCGTTACATAAATGGAAGTCCTTTTTTTTATTTTCAATGCCAGCATGCAGGAACTTAGCTCCGTGACAGAAAACGGAGAGTATTGGAGAATGGTTGTTGTTCGATCTGGAGGGAAGTACACAGTGGGGTTCCTCAGGGTCACTGTTGGGATCACTGTTGCTGTATGTTAATGTAATGCGCTTGTGTACAGACGGGATAATGTCAAAGTTTCCAGATGACAGGAAACTCAGAAATGTTAATAAACAGTGTGAAGGATAGTAACAGACTTCAGCAGGACAGAGGCGGACAGAGTTCCGAAGAAGGGTCACTGACCCGAAACGTTAACTCTGCTTCTCTTTCCACAGATGCTGCCAGACCTGCTGAGTGAATCCAGCATTTCTTGTTTTTGTTTCAGCAGGACAGAAACTGACTGGTGAAATGTACAGGAACATGACAGATGTAATTTAACACAGTGAAGTGTGAAGTGAGACATTTGGGTAGGAAATATGAGGAGAAACAATATAAACTCAATGGTACCATTATAAAGTGGGTGCAGGATTAGAGAGAACTGGGGGTGTACACACACAGATCTTTGAAGGTAACATGTAGTGTCCTTGGTGTTAGAGAGAGAGGCACAGAGTAATAAAACTCAGGAGGAAATGCTGATTTTTATACATCATTGGTTAGGTCCCAGCTGGACAATTGTGTCCAGTTCAGATCACCACACTTTGGTAAGGATGTCAAGGACTTAGTGAAGATACAGAGATGATTTACTAGAATGGGACCAGGGACCTGGGAATTCAGTTACGTGGAGAGATTGGAAAAGCTGGGATTGTTCTCTTTAGAGCAGTGAAGGGTAAGGGGAGATTTAATATCGAATTCAAAATCATGAAGGGTTTTGATAGAGTAATTAATGTGAAACTGTGTCCAGTGTCAGAAAGTTCAGTATTAAGAAGACACAGATTGAAGGTAATTGACAAAGAACCAGAGGTGAAATCACGAGAATTTTCTTACACAGCAAGTTGTTGGGATCTGGAATTCATTGCCTGAAAACATCTGGAAGCAGATTCAATAATATCTTTCAAAAGAGAATTCAGCAAATACATGAATTGGAATTTAAAAAGCTGGAATGTGGGGCAAGAGGAGGGGAGAGGAACTAATTAGATATCTCTTTCAAAGAGACTGCACTAACACAATGGGCCGAATATCCTCCTTCTGCGCGTCGGGTTTGTGATTCATGATCTGCCCGTGCCCGTTCTTGTTGAGGCAGGTGACACACAAAGCTCTGCTGTCTCCTCATTTCCATGAATTCTACTTGCTGCCAGGGTGACCCGCACTGCTGTCTGTCTGCAATGTTAACTGGGACAGAACTGTGTGTGAGGCTGGCTCGTGTTTCAGCCAGCATTCAGCTTTTAAAGGCAGTCTGTCCCTCTTAAAGGGAAGCTGCACTGAATCACAGGAGGCTGCGTGTGCTGACTGTGAATTCTGCAATTGGAAACAAGGTAAATGGAACATTAGGGCGGCACAGTGGGGCAGTGGTTAGCACTGCAGCCTAACAGCTCCAGTGACCCGGGTTCAATTCTGGGTACTGCCTGTGTGGAGTTTGCAAGTTCTCCCTGTGTCTGCGTGGGATTCCTCCGGGTGCTGCGGTTTCCTCTCACATGCCAAAGACTTGCAGGTTGATAGGTTAATTGCCAATTATAAATTGCCCCTAGTATAGGTCGGTGGTAGGGAAATATAGGGACAGGTAGGAATATGTGGTAGGAATATGGAATTAGTGTAGGATTAGTATAAATGGCTGGTTGATGATCGGCGCAGACTCGATGGGCCGAAGGCCTGTTTCAGTGCTGTATCTCTCACACTAAAACTAAAAAACTATAGAGGGCTCTGCAGTTCACGGTCGTGGTGCTGGAGGCCTTAGTCATGTAGGGTGACAGGAGGAAAGAGGCCATGTTTCCATGGGGTGCGGCCGAGGCCCTCAAGTAACGCCCTCTGAAGGGACTGGGAGAAGGTGGCCAGGGATGTCAATGCAAGAGGTGTGGGCCCGAGGACGTGGCAGCAGTGCCAGAAGATGTTTAATGAGCTCACACGGGTGTTCGTTGTCAGTGACTTCATCTCCAAATGGCATCTCCTACCCCCATCATCACCAACATCTCACAATGCTCAATGCACCACACCCCCATCACTCACGCATCAGGAGCACCTAGCACTCAGGACTCACACCGAACATTCACATACTCCACCTCACCCTTACACACCTTCCACTGATACCAGCCTCATACCCACCTCTCACTGCCTCCACATACCTCCAGCTATTCAGCTATGGCAGGCACATCACCCAAATACAGTGAAACACAGTTACTGATATTCCATCCCATCTCTTACAGGACAAGGTGGCCCATAATCACAGGCGAAGAAGTGAACTGGCGGGGGCCAGGCAGACCTTCATCCGCTGAGCCAAAGGGAGGAGATGGTTCTCCACATCATGGGACCGGCTGTGACAGAGCCCGTAGCATCCGACATGACCGAGAGCATTCAGGATGATGCTATGCACCTGCCTGATGTCCCTTCTTGACTCCCACCTCCCCCTCATCCTGCTGTCTGGGATGATGTACAAGCTGGAGATGGTGGGACCATGGACCTCCTGCTTTCCATCCCACCCCCAATCCCTCAACCCAACCCTCCCCTTCTGATTTTGTACTTTCCAACGATAACTGAAAACTGCCAGCTTCCCAGTCACAGCAGATCCAGGAGACAGAGAAAGAGCAGCAGCACAGCACTGATGGTGAAGCCCCATCACTTGCTCTGATACTCACAGCCAACAGCTCAAATACTTACACAGTGTGTGCTGTAGAGGCTGGTATCGAGTCAGAATCTGCACGTGGTGAGTCACCGAGCACGAGTGAGATACAGCCAGGCCACGGGGAAAGGATAGTTCATGTGCCAGCTCACCGGAGGGCAAGGTCACAAACGAGTTATAATACACAGGACTCGGATGTAAACATTGCTGGAACAGCATGCAGGAGAATGCTGATCGACATGTACACTGAGATACTTTGTCCATTGACAGGCCTGTCCGACAGTCTGTTATCACTGTCAAGGAACATGGAGGAGTCCGGCTCCAACATGGCACAGGACATTGCACAGAGCTAGAAGCCTATTCCTTCCCCTGTGGAAGTGGTCACTAACTCTATGACAGCATTAGGGGACTCAGCTGCGATACAGTGTTTGGTGACCATTAGATTAGATTAGAACATTACAGCGTAGTACAGGCCCTTCGGCCTTCGATGTTGCGCCGACCTGTGAAACCATCTGACCTGCACTGTTCCATTTTCATCCATATGTCTATCCAATGACCATTTAAATGCCCTTACAGTTGGCGAGTCTACTGCTGTTGCAGGCAGGGCGTTCCACACCTCTACTACTCTCTGAGTAAAGAAACTACCTCGAACATCTGTCCTATATATATCACCCCTCAACTTAAAGCTATGTCCCCTCGTGTTTGCCATCACCGAGGAAAATGGCACTCACTATCCACCCTATCTAACCCTCTGATTATCTTATATGGCTCTATTAAGTCACCTCTCCTCCTCCTTCTCTCCAACGAAAACAATCTCAAGTCCCTCAGCATTTCCTCGTAAGACCTTCCCTCCATACCAGGCAACATCCTAGTAAATCTCCTCTGCACCCTTTCCATAGCTTCCACATCCTTCCTATAATGCGGTGAGCAGAACTGCACGCAATACTCCAGGTGCGGTCTCACCAGAATTTTGTACAGCTGCAGCATGACCTCGTGACTCCGAAACTCGATCCCCCTACTAATAAAAGCTAACACACCATATGCCTTCTTAACAGCCCTATTAACCTGGGTAGCAACTTTCAGGGATTTATGTACCTGGACACCAAGATCTCTCTGTTCATCTACACTACCAAGAATCTTCCCATTAGCCCAGTACTCTGCATTCCTGTTACTCCTTCCAAAGTGAATCACCTCACACTTTTCCGCATTAAACTCCATTTGCCATCTCTCAGCCCAGCTCTGCAGCCTATCTATGTCCCTCTGTACCCTACAACATCCTTCGGCACTATCCACAACTCCACCGACCTTCGTGTCATCCGCAAATTTACTAACCCACCCTTCTACACCCTCTTCCAGGTCATTTATAAAAATGACAAACAGCAGTGGCCCCAAAACAGATCCTTGCGGTACACCACTAGTAACTAAACTCCAGGATGAACATGTGCCATCAACCACCACCCTCTGTCTTCTTTCAGCTAGCCAATTTCTGATCCAAAGCTCTAAATCACCTTCAACCCCATACTTGCGTATTTTCTGCAATAGCCTACCGTGGGGAACCTTATCAAACGCCTTACTGAAATCATTAAACACCACATCCACTGCTTTACCCTCATCCACCAGTTTGGTCACCTTCTCGAAAAACTCAATAAGGTTTGTGAGGCACGACCTACCCTTCACAAAACCGTGCTGACTATCTCTAATGAACTTATTCTTTTCAAGATGATTATAAATCTTGTCTCTTATAGCCTTTTCCAACATTTTCCCCACAACCGAAGTAAGGCTCACAGGTCTATAATTACCAGGGCTGTCTCTACTCCCCTTCTTGAACAAGGGGACAACATTTGCTATCCTCCAGTCTTCCGGCACTATTCCTGTCGACAATGACGACATAAAGATCAAGGACAAAGGCTCTGCAATCTCCTCCCTGTCTTCCCAGAGAATCCTAGGATAAATCCCATCTGGCCCAGGGAACTTATCTATTTTCACACTTTCCAAAATTGCTAACACATCCTCCTTGTGAACCTCAATCCCATCTAGCCTAGTAGTCTGAATCTCAGTATTCTACTCGACAACATTTTCTTTCTCTACTGTCAGTACTGACGAAAAATATTCATTTAACGCTTCCCCTATCTCCTCTCATTCCACACACAACTTCCCACTACTATCCTTGAGTGGCCCTAATCTAACTCTAGTCATTCTTTTATTCCTGATATACCTATAGAAAGCCTTAGGGTTTTCCTTGATCCTATCCGCCAATGACTTCTCGTGTCCTCTCCTTGCTCTTCTTAGCTCTCCCTTTAGATCCTTCCTGGCTGGCTTGTAACTCTCAAGCGCCCTAACTGAGCCTTCACGTCTCATCCTAACATAAGCCTTCTTCTTCCTTTTGACAAGTGCTTCAACTTCTTTAGTAAACCACGGCTCCCTCGCTCGACAACTTCCTCCCTGCCTGACAGGTACATACTTATCAAGGACACGCATTCGCTGCTCCTTGAATAAGATCCACATTTCGATTGTGCCCATCCCCTGCAGTTTCCTTCCCTATCCTACGCATCCTAAATCTTGCCTAATCGCATCATAATTTCCTTTCCCCCCGCTATAATTCTTGCCCTGCGGTATACACCTGTCCCTGCCCATCGCTAAGGTAAACCTAACCGAATTGTGATCACTATCACCAAAGTGCTAACCTACATCTGAATCTAACACCTGGCCGGGTTCATTACCCAGTACCAAATCCAATGTGGCATCGCCCCTGGTTGGCCAGTCTACATGCTGTGTCAGAAAACCCTCCTGTACACACTGGACAAAAACTGACCCATCTAAAGTACTCGAACTATAGTATTTCCAGTCAATATTTGGAAAGTTAAAGTCCCCCATAACAACTATCCTGTTATTCTCGCTCCTGTCGAGAATCATCTTCGCTATCCTTTCCTCTACATCTCTGGAACTATTCGGAGGTCTACAGAAGACTCCCAGCAGGGTGACCTCTCCTCTCCTGTTTCTCACCTCGGTCCATACTACCTCAGTAGACGAGTCCTCAAACGTCCTTTCTGCCGCTGTAATACTCTCCTTGATTAACAATGACACACCCCCTCCTCTTTTACAATCTTCTCTGTTTTAACTGAAACATCTAAATCCCGGAACCTGCAACATCCATTCCTGCCCCTGCTCTACCCATGTCTCCGAAATGGCCACAACATCGAAATCCCAGGTACCAACCCATGCTGCAAGCTCACCCACCTTATTCCGGATGCTCCTGGCGTTGAAGTTGACATACTTTAAACCAAGTTCTTGCTTGCCAGTGCCCTCTTGCGTCCTTGTAACCTTATCCCTGACCTCACTACTCTCAACATCCTGTACACTGGAACTACAATTTAGGTTCCCATTCCCCTGCTGAATTAGTTTAAATTCCCCCGAAGAGCACTAGCAAATCTCCCCCCCAGAATATTGGTACCCCTCTGGTTCAGGTGACGACCATCCTGTTTGTAGAGGTCCCACCAACCCCAGAATAGCCCCATTGTCTCAACTTCCACAGCAGCACAGACGGCAGACACCCAGCGTCTCAGTGATCCGGGAGGTTACATGGATTGCTGAGGTGTAATCAAGTGGGATTTACAGTGGCTCCGTGGAGCATGAACCTGCTGTCCTCTCTCAGGATGACAGTATTTGTTCTCCCTTCACTGTCACTCCACCAATGTCCTTGCTGTTAGTCATCAGCCAGCCCAGGCTGCTGCTGCCCATATCGAGGTGGTGCAGTCTGAATCCGAGCCCTCAGTGCCCAGAGCCGCTCGAGGACGTTCTCCAAGGCAATCTGCAGTCACCCCCCAGTGAAAGTCAGCAGCCTTCCACCAGCCATGCTGCAGTCACTGGGGAAACATTGCGTAGGAGCACAAGGCAGGTCGAGGGAACTCACAAGACAGGCACCAAGGGAATACACAAGTGTGAATAGTTCAGTTTTGTTTGTTTAATTGGTGATGGATAGAGATGTTAATGAAAAGGTTTTTGTTGGTGGCTTTTATTGCAGGATGGTGACCAAGGGGACGCTGTCACGGGGCGTTCAGATGGGTGTAATGGTGGAGAATGGGGGGGATCCATGGTGGGACAGGGAAGTTGTCCTGTGGGATCTGGAATCTTGGCAGGGACTCTCCAACAGCCTGTCCGGGTCGAAGGCAACCAGGAAATATCCTCCCTGCCTCCTCCGCTTCCTCCTGAGGGAGCCTCCGGATTCCTGGTGCCAATGACTGTGTCCTCATGATGGTGATGATATGAAGGGTGCAGCAGAACACCATGAACTTGGACACCTGCTCCAGTGTGTACTGGAAGGCTCCCCCCGAGCGGTTCAGACATTGTAAGAATTGCTTCATCACACCGATGGTCTGTTCCACTGTGTTCCTGCTGGAGTGTTTGTTTGACTGGCAGTGGAAAGTGGGTTTGGGGGTGTAGGAGGTATAGCCATGTCTGGGGTGTGGGGGTCCATTGTCTCTGAGGAACCGCATTCCGGTTTTCCATGGAGCTCCGAAATATTGGGACCAGCAGACTGTTTCAGAATGAAGGTATCCTGGCTGGTACCAGGATAGTGGACATTCACCAACATGATGTACTGGGCATGCTCACACACCAACTGCACATTAATGGAGTGAGAGTTCCTCCAGTTCCTGTATCTCTCCCCGTTGTCAAGGGAACCCCGCAGAGCCACCTGCACCATCACGAATCCCGATATCCTGACAAAGCCACAGGACCTTTCATCCTGCTTCTCTCTGCTGAGGATTGGACACAGGGCAGACTTTGAGGTGGACAGGTGTAGACACTGAATGAGGGCCCACTGATACCCCACAAGCCTGAGGATTGGACACCGGGCAGTCTTTATAGATCCAACAGTTGGATACAGAGACTTACCAGGTACACCAATAATAGCGAGGATGGGTTCGTAAATCGTTTCAATCATCTTCAGTGCAAAATAGATCCGCCATTCTAATGTTATCCAAAAATAATCTGCAGTAATTTCGCCAAGCCAATAGGAGAAACTCCTGCTGCCCATTGTTGTAACATTCCAATCTATTGTTCTCAGATTCTGACCCATTGTTGTAACATTCCAATCTATTGTTCTCAGATTCTGACCCATTGTTGTAACATTCCAATCTATTGTTCTCAGATTCTGATCCATTGTTGTAACATTCCAATCTATTGTTCTCAGATTCTGACCCATTGTTGTAACATTCCAATCTATTGTTCTCAGATTCCGACCCATTGTTGTAACATTCCAATCTATTGTTCTCAGATTCTGACCCATTGTTGTAACATTCCAATCTATTGTTCTCAGATTCTGACCCATTGTTGTAACATTCCAATCTATTGTTCTCAGATTCTGACCCATTGTTGTAACATTCCAATCTATTGTTCTCAGATTCTGACCCATTGTTGTAAGATTCCAATTCATTGTTATCAGATTCTGATATATCCTCTCCATCTCACTGCAGCCACGGATCCCTGTTCGTGTCAGGGTTGATGCTCCAACTGAAACTATGGGATAGCACTTTGAATGGAGCCCATTATTAATAGAAGAGGGAAAACCCTCCAGTGACGCAATTAGTGTCCATAGTGACTGACATTAATTACAGTCACTGAACAAACAGGTTCAGTCAACCCCTTTCAATCCAACACTTTTTGTACCACAATAAAGTAAAAGATTTACCCGGTTTAGATAGGATATATGAGGTTTGTTGAGGGAAAGAATGGTGGACATAGCAGGGGCACTGGCCAGAATCTTACAATCCTCCTTAGATATGAAAGAGTTGTCAGAGGACTGGAAGGCTATAAATGTCACACCCTGTTTCCAAAAGGAGAGATTCGATAAACCCTGTAACTACCGACCAATCAGTGTATTTTGGTGTTTGGTAATTTCTAGACGCCGTAGCCCAGTGCAAATAGATATCTTGCTTGGGAAAACAGGGTATAATAAATAACACGTGCCAGTGAGGATAGAAATAGGAATATGGTGCAGTTAAACACGTGGCTGAACGGCTGGTGTAGAAGGGAGGGTTTCTGATATCGAGACGATTGGGATCTCTTCTGGGACAGATGGGACCTTTACAGGAAGGACGGGTTGCATCTAAACTGGAGGGGCACAAATATCCTGGCTGCGAGGTTTGCTAGCGTCACTCGGGAGGGTTTAAACTAGTGTGGCAGGGGGTGGGAAGCAGAGCAGAAGGACAGAAAGTGAAATAAATGAGGGGGAACAAGTAACTAAGGCAAGTAAGACGAAGAGGAAGAGCAGGTAGGGAGATGTTGCGGAGCACAGCGGGACTGGCGGTCTGAAGTACATTTGTTTCAATGCAAGAAGTATAACAGGTAAGGCAGATGAACTTAGAGCTTGGATTATTACTTGTAAATCTGATGTTGTTGCTATTACAGAGAATTGGTTGAGGGAAGGGCAGGATTGGCAGCTAAATGTTCCAGGCTTCAGAAGCGTTAGGCGGGATATACGGGGTGTAAAAGGGGTGGGGGAGTTGCATTGCTGGTTAAGGAGAATATCACAGCTGTACTGCGGGAGGACACCTCGGAGGGGGCATGCTGCGAGGCAATATGGGTGGAGCTCAGGAATAAAAAGGGTACAGTCACGATGTTGGAGGTTTACTACAGGCCTCCCAACAGCCAGTTGAAGGTAGAGGAGCAGATATGTAGACAGATTTTGGAAAGATGTAAAGTTTGCAGTGGTGGGTGATTTTAACTTCCCCAATATTGACTGGGACTCACTTAGTGCTCGGGGCTTGGATGGGGCAGAATTTGTGAGGAGCATCCAGGAGGGCTTCTTGAAACAATACGTAGATAGTCCAATTAGGGATGGGGCCGTACTGGACCTGGTATTGGGGAATGAGCCCGGCCAGGTGGTCGAAGTTTCAGTCGGGGACCATTTCCGGAACAGTGACCATAATTCCATAAGTTTTAAGGTACTTGTGGATCAGGATAAGTGTAGTCCTCAGGTCAAGGTGCTAAATTGGGGGAAGGCTAATTATAACAATATTAGGCAGGAACTGAAGAATTTAGATTGGGGGCGGCTGTTTGAGGGTAAATCAACATCTGACATATGGGAGTCTTCAAGCGTCAGTTGATTTGATTCAAGGACCAGGATGTTCCTGTGAAGAAGAGAGATAAGTTTGGCAAGTTTCTGGAACCTTGGATAACGCGGGATATTGTGAGTCTAGTCAAAAAGAAAAAGGAAGCATTTGTAAGGGCTGGAAGGCTAGGAACAGACGAATCGTTTGAGGATTATAAAGACAGTAGGAAAGAACTTAAGCAAGGATTCAGGAGGGCGAAAAGGGTTTATATGAAGTCATTGGCAAACAGGATTAAGGAAAATCCCAAGGCTTTTTATACGTATATAAAGAGCAAGAGGGTAACCAGGGAAAGGGTTGGCCCACTCAAGGACAGAGAAGGGAATTCTACGTATGGAGCCAGAGGAAATGGGCGAGGTAAGAAATCAGTACTTTGCATCAGTATTCACCAAGGAGAAGGACTTGCTGGATGATGAGCCTAGGGAAGGGAGTGTAGATAGTCTCAGTCATCTCATTATCAAAAAGGAGGAGGCGTTGGGTGTCTTGCAAAGCATTAAGGTAGATATGTCCCCAGGGCCTGATGGGATCAGGCCCAGAATACTGAGGGAGGCAAGGGAAGAAATTGCTGGGGACTTGACAGTAATCTTTGCATCCTCATTGGTGGCAGGTGAGGTCCCAGAGGACTGGAGAATAGCCACTGTTGTTCCTTTGTTTAAGAAGGGTAGCAAGGATAATCCAGGAAATTATCGGCCGGTGAGCCTTACGTCAGTGGTAGGGAAATTATTAGAGAGGGTCTTCGGGGCAGGATTTACTCCCATTTGGAAACTAATGGACGTGTTAGCGAGAGGCAGCATGGTTCTGTGAAGGGGAGGTCGGATCTCACTAATTTGATTGAGTTTTTGAGGAAGTGACGAAGATATTTGATGAAGGAAGGGCATTGGATGTTATCTATATGGACCAGTAAAGCCTTTGACAAGATGGCAGACTGATACAAAATGTGAAGTCACATGGGATCAGAGGGGAGCTGGCAAGATGGATACAGATCTGGCTCAGTCATAGAAGACAGAGGGTAGCAGTGGAAGGGTGCTTTTCTGAATGGAGGGATGTGACTAGTGGTGTTCCACAGGGATCAGTGCTGGGACCTTTGCTCTTTGTAGTATATATAAATGATTGGGAGGAAAATGTAGCTAGTCTGATAAGTACGACACAAAGGTTGGCGGAGTTGCGGACAGTGATGAGGATTGTCAGAGGATACAACAGGATATAGATCGGTTGGCGACTTGGGTGGCGAAATGACAGATGGAGTTTAATCCGGAAAAATGTGAGGTAATGCATTTTGGAAGGTCTAATGCAGTTGGGAAGTTTACAGTAAATGGCAGAACGCTTAGGAGTATTGACAGGCAGAGAGATCTGGGCGTACAGGTCCACAGGTCACTGAAAGTGGCAACGCAGGTGGATAAGGTAGTCAAAGCGACATATGGCATGCATGCCTTCATCGGTCGCGGCATAGAGTATAAAAATAGGCAAGTCATGCTGCAGCTGTACAGAAATATAGTTAGGCCACACTTACAATATTGCATGCAATTCTGGTCGCCACACTACCAGAAGCACGTGGAGGCTTTGGAGAGGGTACAGAAGAGGTTTACCAGGATGTTGCCTGGTCTGGAGGGTATTGGCTATGAGAGGAGGTTGGATAAACTCGGAATGTTTTCACTGGAACGACGGAGGTGGAGGGGCGACATGATAGAGGTTTACAATGTTATGAGCGGCATGGACAGAGTGGATAGTTACAAGCTTTTTCCCAGGGTGGAAGAGTCAGTTACTGGGGGACATAGGTTTAAGGTGAGAGGGGCAAAGTTCAGAGGGGATGTGCGAGGCAAGTTCTTTACGTAGAGGGTGGTGACTGCCTGGAACCTGTTGCCGGGGGAGGTGTTGGAAGCAGTTACCGTAGAGACGTTTAAGAGGCATCTAGACAAATACGTGAATAAGATGGGTATAGAGGGATCCGGACCCCGGAAGTGCAGAAGGTTTTAGTTTAGGCAGGCATCGTGATCGGAGCAGGCTTGGAGGGCCGAATGGCCTGTTCCTGTGCTGTAATGTTATTTGTTTGTTCTTTGACATTCAGCACTGATAGGTTAATGGAAAATCATGTCTGATAATCTTAATCAAGTTAGTTGATGACATAACTGTGAGTGTTGATGAGGATAATGTGTTTTGTCTTATGTATATGGACTTTCAAAAGGCCTGTGATCAAATGACATTTCGTTGACTTGTTATGAAAGATGGAACACATGGATTAATGTGACAGTGATAATGTGGATATGACACTGACTCATGGACAGAAAGCAGAGAGAAGTGGTGAACAGACATTGTTCAGACTGGGAGAGGGGGAGTATACAGTATTGTGTCTCAGAGGTCCGTATTGGAACTAGCGCTGTTCCTGACATACAAATAGATATATGAATGACATAGACCTTTATGTAAATAAAAACATAATTTCATGTCTTGCAGATGACATGAAACTCATAACTAATGGTGGCAAACGCACAGACCACAGAATCATCCAACCTCACAGACCTTGTTTTTGAAAGAATTATTCCGGATTCATATCCAACCACAATTTATTTCTCATTCTAATTTATTTGTGTGTGGTTATCGTGTCAGTGTCTACGTGAATGCAGTATATTTTAATTATTTTATTTAGATTCAATTAAAATTTTGAAATGTAATAAACTTACTTCTAGTTTAATCTCAAGAAAACCTGTCTGATTGGTTCTTTCACGATCACAACAAACAATCACTGAGGTGTTAAGCACGTCCACTGTTAAAAATGAATAAACCTTGTTGTGATCAAATAAACACTAGGACAAATGGAGAGACTGGGACCCATCCTCATCTGCTTTCGACAGACATCTGGAAGTTCCAGTGACCATAACCCAACAACAAACGAGAAATTGGAGTCACAGGGTTACACATCATAGAAACTGTCCCATTGGCCCATCGTGTCCACGCCCGCCATCAGGCCTATCTATTCTGATCCCATTTTCCAGCACTTGCCCCGTAATCTTGTACGGTATGGCGTTTTAAATGCTCATCTGAATACATCTTAAACGTTGTTGTGAGGCTTCCTGACCTTCACCCCTTCAGGCATGTGTTCCAGATTCCAACCACCCTCTGGGTGAAAATAATTTTTCCTCAAATTTTCTTTAAACCTCCTGCCCCTTAATTTCAGTCTTTGCCCCCCTAGTTATTGACACTTCTGATAAGGGAAAAGGTTTCTTCCTATCTCAGTCCTTATAATTTTGTGCACCTCAGTCAGGTCCCCAGTCAGCCATCTCTGCGCTAAGGAAAACAACTCTAGCCTATCCAGTCTCTCTTCATAGCTGAAATTCTCCAGCCCAGGCAACATCCTGGTGAATCTCCTCTGCAGCCTTCCCAGTGCAATCACATCCTTCCTATAGTGTGGTGACCAGATGTGTACACAGTACTCCAGCTGTGCCCTCACTAGCGATTTATCCAGCTCCATCATAGCCTCCCTGCTCTTACATTCTATAACTTGGCCAATCAAGGCACGTGTCCCATATGCCTTCCTAACCACCTTATCTCCTTGTACTGCTGCTTTCAGTAATCTATAGACAAGTACACCATGGTCCTTCTGACCCTCAGCACTTCCAGGGGTCCTCCCTTCCATTGTATATTCCCTTGCCCTGTTATTGCTCCCAAAATACATCATCTCACATTTCTCAGGATTAAATTCCATTTGCCACTGTTTGCCCATCTTAATAGCCCATCTATATCGTCCTGTTATCTAAGGCTTCCCTCCTCACTATTTTCAACACCGTCAATTTTCGTGTCATCTGCGAACTTACTGAGCATGCCTCCTATATTTACGTCTAAATCATTGATGCATACTACAAACAGCAAGGGTCCCAGCACCGATCCCGGTGGTACACCACTGGTCACAGGCTTCCACTCGCAAAAACAGCCCTCAACCATCACCCTCTGCCTCTAGCCACTAAGCCAATTTTGGATCCAATTTGCCAAATTACCCTGGATCCCATGGTCTCTTACCTTCTTAACCAATCTCCCATGCGGGACGTTATCAAAAGCCTTACTGAGGTTCATGTAGACTACATGAACTGCTTTATCCTCATTGACACATCTAGTCACCTCCTCGAAAATTCAAGCAAGTTTTTTAGACACGATCTCCCCCTGACAAAGCCATGCTGACTATCCCTGATTAATCTCTGCCTCTCCAAGTGGAGATTAATCCTGTCCTTCAGATTTTTTTCCAATAGTTTCCCAACCACTGATGTTAGACTCACTGGCCAGTAATTACCTGGTATATCCCTGCTACCCTTCTTGAATATGGTACCACATTCGCTGTCCACCAGTCCTCTGGTACCCCTCCTTTGGCCAGAGAAGTGGCAAAAACAACTGATCCTGAGAAAACAATTACAAATTTCAAAGCAGTTTTATTGTGTTTTCCACTGCTAGAGCACTAAAATATCCACATTCGAAGCCAGTACCCTCCGAAGCCAGCGCAAACGAACACGTGAACATACGAATTAAGAGCAGGAGTTGGCCACTCGGCCCTTCAAGCCTGCCTTGCCATTTAATAAGATCATCGCTAATCTGATTTTAACCTCAACTTTAACTTCTCACCTACCTCCGATAACCTGTTACCCCCTTGTTTATCAAAAATCTATCTACCTCTGCTTTAAAATATTTAAAGACTCTGCTTCTACTGCCTTTTGAGGAAGAGAATTCCAAAATCTCACAACCCTTTGACAGAAAGAAATTCTCCTCTTTCCTGTTTTAAATGGGCGACCCCTTATTTTTAAATAGTGACCCCTAGCTCTAGATTCTCTCACAATGGGTAACATCCTTTTCCACATGCACCCTGTCAAGACCCCTCATGATTGTATATGTTCCAGTCAAGTCGCCTCTTACTCTTCTAAACTGCAGTGGATACAATCTTCGCCTGTCCAATCCTTCCTCCTAAGACAATCCACCCAATCCAAGTATTAGCCTCGTCAACCTTTTCTGAACTGCTTACAATGCAGTTACATCATTCCTTAAATAAGGAGACCAGTACTGTACACAGTACTCCAGATGTGGTCTCGCCAATGCCCTGTGCAGCTAAAGCATAATCTCCCTACTTTTGTATTCAATTCCCCTCATGATAATCGATAACATTCTATTAGCTTTCCTAATAACGTGCTGTACCTGCATACTAACCTCTTGCGATTCATGCAGTAGAACACCCAGATCCCTCTGCATCTCAGAGCTCTGCAATCTCTCACCATTTAGATAATATGATTCTTTTTTATTCTTCCTGCCAAAATAGACAATTTCACATTTTTCCACATTGTACTCCATTTGCCAGATCTTTGCCCACTGACTTCACCTATCTATATTCCATTTTTAACCTCCTGATGTCCTCTTCACAACTTACTTTACTGCCTAACTTTGTGTCATCAGCAAATTTAGCAACTATACCTTTGGTCCATTCATCCAAGTCATTTCTATAAATTGTAAAATGTTGAGGCCCCAGCATTGATTCCTGTGTCACACCAATCATTTCACCTTGCCAACCAGAACATGACCCATTTATGCCTACCTTCTGTTTCCTGTGAGCTAGCAAATCTTCTATCCATGCCAATATGTTACCCCCTACACCATGAGCAATAACGTTTGATGTGACACCTTATCAAATGCATTCTTGAACTCTAAGTACAGTACATCCACCTGTTTCCCTTTCTCCACAGCACATGCTACTTCTTCATAGAAATCGAATAACTTTTGTTAAACATGATTTCCTTTTCAGAAAACCATGTTGACTCTGCCTGATTATCTGATTTTTCTAAGTGTCTGCTATTACGTCTTTAATAATAACTTCTCACATTTTCTGCAAGACAGATATAAAGCTAAATAGCCTGGAGCTTCCTGCTTTCTGTCTCCCTGTCTTTTTGAATAAAGGAGTTCCATTTGCAATAAAGGATTTACATACAGAGTAAAGTAACTCGGTACAGGTTAACATCCTATCAGTTGAAAAGTTGAGTAATGTGGCTGGACAGTTAGGGATTACTCTCCGTCCAAAAGCTCGGAAATCCGAAATCCTAAGACCCGTGTGCAACCATTTTTCACTTGAAGCTGAAGACTCACACAGGGTTAGAATTACTAACAGATAGAGTAATGTTAGCTATGGTAAAACTAGAACAGAAGAGACTAGAATTAGAATTCCAGAGAGGGCGAGAAAGAGCAAAGTGAAAGGGAAAAAGTAAGAGTTTTCCAGAAGGAGAAGGAAGAAAGGGAGTTGAGGTGGCTCAAACAACTAGAGGAAGACCCAATACACCCAGTGAAGGCACAGCTAGTGAGGGAGCTACCCCGAGATCAGGACCATGCGCCGAGCTCTTAAAGTTCTCCCAGATCATGAGAAAGTTCAATGAGGAGGATGGCGGAATTTTTTGTCACTTTTGAAAAACTGGCAAAGCAGCTGAAATAGCCCGCAGAGAGATGGACACTGTTTTTGCAAAATAAAATAACAGGAAAAGACCATGAGGTTTATTCACTGTTGCCAGATGAAAGTTCATCAGATTTTGTGATGACTAAAAATGCTATCCTGGGTACATACCAGATAGTACCAGAGGTGTCCCAGCAAAAATTCTGAACCCTTCGAAATCGGCTTGACTAAACTTACCTCGAGTTTGAAAGAGGTAAGCAGCTTCGGAACATAGGAGCTGGAGTCGGACATTCAGCCCATCGAGCCTGGCCCGCCAATCAATATCATAAGACTGATCATCCACTTCAATGCCTTTTTCCCACAATATCCCCATATCCTATTATGTCACTGGTATTTAGAAAACTGTCAATCTCCAACTTTAAACATACACAATGACTGAGATTCCACAGCCCTCTGGGGTAGAGAATTCCAAAGATCACAACCTTCTGAGTAAAGAAATTTCCCCTCATCTCTGTCCTCAGTGGCTTCTCTGTTATTTTAAAATTGTATCTGCTGGTTCTAGACTCCCCAACCAGAGGAAACATTTTACCAGCATCTACCCGGTCTAGCCATTTCAGTATTATGTATGTTTCAATGAGATCATGGTGGGTGTGTGGAATGCGCTGCTAGCGGTGGTAGTAGAAGCAGATACATTAGGGGCATTTAAGCGACTTTTGGCTAGGTACATGGGCTATAGTAGAATGAAGCATAGGTAGTTACTTATATCTTGAGTAGGTTAAAGGTTCGGCACAACACCGTGGGTCGAAGGGCCTGTACTGTGCTGTACTGTTCTATGTTCTATGACCTCTCGTTCTTTGAAACTCAAGAGAATACAGGCCCAGTTTCCCCACTCTCTCTTCACAGGACAGTCCCGCCATCCCAGGAACAAGTCTGGTGAATCTTCGTTGTACTCCCTCTATGGCAATAATATCCTTCCTGAGGTAAGGGGACCAAAACTGCACACAGCACTCCAGGTGCGGTCAAACCAAGGTTCTATAAAATTGAAGCAAGGCTTCACTACTCCTGTACACAAGTCCTCTTGTGATAAAGGCGAACATACCATTAGCCTTCCTAATTGCTTGCTGCACCTGCATGTTAGCTTTCAGTGACTTATTGACAAGGACACGCTGGTCCCTTTGCACATCTACACTTCCTAATCTCTTACCATTTAAGAAATGCTCTGCGCATCTGTTCCTCCTACCAAAGTGAATAACCTCACATTTGTCCACTTTATATTGCCTCTGCCATGTTCTTGCCCACTCACTAAGTCTGTCCAAATTCCCTTGAAACCGCTTTGCGTATTCCTCACAGCATGCATTCGCACTTATTTTGGTATCATCTGTGAACTTGGAAATATTACGTTTGTCCTCATATCCAAATCATTGATATATGTTGTGAACAGCTTGGGCCCAAGCATTGATCCATGCAGCACCACACTAGTCGCAGCTGGCTAACACAAGAATGCGCCATTTATTCCTACTCTCTGCTTTCTGCCTGTTAACCAATCCTTAAAGCATACACATATATTATCTCCTATTCCATGTGCTTTAATTTTGTTAACCGATCTCTTGTGGGAGACTTTATCGAAAGCCTTCGGAAAATCCAAGCATACCACGTCTACCGACTCCCCTTTACCAATTCTGTTAGTAACATCCTCAATAAAAACTCCAACAGGTTCGTCAAGAACGATATCCCATTCATAAATCCAGGTTGACTATGCCCAATCAGATCATTATTATCCAAGTGTCCATTTATCACATCCTTTGGAATAGATTCCAGCTTTTTGCCAACGACTGATGTAAGGCTAAAAGATCCTTAATTTCTGGTTTTCTCTCTCCCTCCCTTCGTTAATAGTGGAGTGACATTTGCTACCTTCCAATCTGCAGGAACCGCTCTGGACTCTATAGAATTTTGAAAGATGATCATCAATGCACCCACTATCTCCATAGTTACCTCTTTCAACACTCTGAGATGCAGGATATCATATCCTGGGGACTTGTCAACCTTCAGCCCCATTATTTTCTCCAATGCAACTTTCTTCCTAATACTAATTTCCTTCACGTCCTCATTCTCCCGAGTCCCTTGGATCTCTAATTCTGGGAGATTTCTTGTATCTCCCTCAGTGAGGAAAAACACAAGATAATCATTTCGCTTCTCTGTCATTTCTCTGTTCCCCATTATAAATTCTCCTGACTTTGCCGCAATGGACCCACATTTGTCTTATCCAAACGTTTCCTTTTTATGTATCTATAGAAGATTTTACAGTCTGTTTTTATGTTTTCTTTTGACCAGTAGATATTGACACTCAAGATCGAGCCCACATATGTAAACCTCAGATCGTTCTCGAGGAGTTCAAAAACTCGCTCTCCCTCCCATTAAAACCCACAAAGAGGGGCAAGAGGTTGAAAGAGCCAGGCTGGTTGCTTTGCAGGCTGATGAATTTTCTCTTGTACACAAGGCCTTAACACCAAAGGGAAACACTTCCCTTGTCTCCCCGAAGACCAGAGAATAAAAGGAGGATGATTGGATCCCGGCTAGCCATGGGCTAGAAGGAAAAGCTGGACACACGGGGCCCATCCTCAAGCCAAATAGGACGATACTGAGAGCAGGAGTAATGGCCGACGATCTGTATGTTTCCACTGTAATAAGGCCGGTCACCGTCGAGCTGAATGATGGAAATGACGGGGAAAACCTGTAGGATTAATCAGAGTCCACTAGATCAGTGCAGGAAAACGGGCCCCGATGGAAAGCACGGCAGATCAGACTGTGCCTCTAACTGCGGCAGTCAGACCCAGTAAACCTACCACAGAGAGAGCGGGAAAACTTAACAAAATCACCGAGAGTTACCTGGAATTTGTATCCCAAGACAAAGTGTTCCCATACTCCTCCAATGAGGCAAGCAAGCCCGCAGTCAGACTGAGGGATAGAGGGGCCACCCAATCCCGTCTGCTGGGAAAAGGCATGACCTTCCTCCGAGCGTGCAGTGAATGCTAGAGTGTTAGTGAATGGTATCGGAAGATGGTATATGTCCATACTTTTATCTCGGGTGCAGTTGGAGTGTGACCTAGTTTCAGGACCGCTAACCATGGGGATTGTACCTAGTTTACCGGTGGATGGGTCGACCTACTCCCAGGTAATAATCTGACAGGGGAATAGGTGGCAGCTTCCCCAGTAGTTCTCGAGAAATCAAAAGAGGTCAGGGAGAAAGAGCAGTTACAGGGGAAGGTCCCTGACATTCTCCCTGATTGTGTGGTGACTCGGTCCATGGCCAAACAATCCTTTGAACTGACACTGCAGATGGATGACTCTACTGGCTGGTTGTCTGAAACCTTCTTTCGGAAGGTAATGGACCCAAAGGATGTGTTAAACAGATCTTCCTTCGTTGAGGCTCAGCAACAGGACCCAGTGTTAAAAATATATCACAGACTGTCCAAACAAAAACTGAAGCAGAGGGAGTTTCAGAGTGCTACTATTTAAAGAATGAGGTGCTGATGAGGAAGTGGAGACCTCCTCACAGACCTGCATATGAAGAGTGGACAGTGGTTCACCAGATAGTGGTGCCGCTGAGGTCCACTTAAAGAAATATTAAGAATGGCCCACGAACTTCCAATGGCTGGACATGTCGGTGTATGAAAAATCGAAGCCCACACAAGACAGCATTTTGACTGGCCACAACTCCACAAAGATGTGGTAGAGTTCTGTAAAACTGGTCACACGTGCCAGGTTGTGGGAAAGCCTCAATCTGCAGTTAAACCTTCACCCCTAATTCCCATACCAGCTTTTGGGGAACCCTTCAGCAGAGTGTTGGTGGATTGTGCAGGACAACCGCTGAAAACAATAGAGGGATTACCAGTATCTTCTCACCATTTTGGATGTGGTGACCCGATTCCCAGAGACCATTCTCCGGAACAACTATCTCTGCCAAGGTAGTTGTGGAGGGGCTAACCCAATACTTTACCCGATATGGGCTGCCTGCTGAGATCCAGATGGACCAGGGTAAACATTTTATGTCTTATCTTTTTGAAACGGTCATGGGTAATCTGGACATAACCCAAATAAAGTCCAAGGCTTACCAACCACAGTGACAAGGGGCTTTGGAGCGGTACCACCAGACCCTAAAAACAATGATCAGGCCATACTGCTATGAGAAACCCCATGACTGGGACAGAGGGCTGGGATTTCTCCTGTTGCCTATCAGGGACTTAACCAATGATTCCACTGGCTCTCGTCTCTTTGAATTAGTTTTTGGACACTAGGTGAGAGGTTCTCTTAAACTAATCAAGGAGAAGTTTTTGGGACAGAGGAATGAGTCTTCCGTGTTAGACCAGATTTCCATGCTCTGGGAGCGGCTCAGGGGAGCCTGTGCAATGGCTCAGGAACAACTAAAGATCTCCCAGGCAGTTGTGAAAATGTAAACATAAAGAAATGCAAGGTTAGAACATTTCAGCCCAGAGACCATGTATTGTTACTACTCCCAATGCAGGGGGAATCCCTGAAACCCCGGTTCAGTGGTCCATATCGAGTGGCAAAAGGAATAGCCAGGTAAATTATTTAATTGACACCCCAGACCAAAGGAAAAAAAAGTAAAGGCTGTGGAGTGGACAGACAACTACAGATCTGTCAGACAGTCAGGAGGGAAGGATTGAAAAGAATCGTGAGGACAGGTTAGAGGAGGGCCAGGAGGAACACCAACTGGAATTTTGTATTCTCCGATTAGTCAACCCTGAAATGTTAGATAAATACATCCCCACACTCTCCTCCTTAAATGCAGGTCCAAGAGGCACCCTAAATAGGCTGCAAACAGCATTTGTATAAACATGCAAGGACAAGGAAAGTTCCCAAACATGCAAGCCAATGGTGAGGGTGATGCCTTACTTAGTCGAAGTGCCGCAGGAGAGTGCAGTGAAAGCTGGACAGACATCTGCGAACACTAATATCCCAGAGAATATAGGGCAGATTAGAAAAAAGGATCCTCCCCATAGTAAAGGGAAAAGTGAAGGGAAAATACCCTCAAGTAACCAGCACTTGTGTACCTCACCAGAAAGCTAAAAGTGAGCTCAGTGTGGATCTACCCACTGAAGAACCCAATGATCAGATCCCAAACCCAAATCTAATCAAACCCAACAATTTCAAAGCAGAACTCAGTAAGAACAAAGGCCCAGAGGAAATCTCAGCCACCTCACTGGGGTTAAAGAAACTAGTTATTACTCACTGTCGGTTTAGGGAGAAAGATTATCAAGGTGCAGGAACCTGAATGGTTAAAGCTTCATTGCAGGAGAGGGAAAAAAATATATAGAAGCTGTTGATACTTTGTCCAGGGTCGAACCCGACACATAACCACCCCAGAAAAAAACTCCAACTCAATTAAATCAGCACAACTGTGACAGAAAATGTCAGCTGCAATAATTCTAAGTTTAATGTGTGAATTTGAGAAGTGATTATTGGGAATAAATGTGTGTTTCCGTCTATTTCTTCCCACAATTCTGCAATGAAATGCTCCTATTATCACATTTGCAGTGTCAAGATAACACAATATGCCAAATGATGAATTTTAATTCATAGATTGGAAACTTACACTAAATATTTAATGGAAAAATCCGACAGTTAAACTTGAAAAAACTGGCAGCCAAGATGGCCACCGCAATTGGCATCTGAAATACTTTTTCACATTCCAAGGCCTACAACAGGAGACACGTCTGATGAGCCTGGACCCAAATCACTGGCTTGTTCTAGCGATTGAATTACCTAAGCTTACAATCATTAACATGGCATACAAGGCCACCCTGACACACGGACTTTGAAAGAGCAAACTCCTCCAAGTGTAAATACTGGTATCCTGAACCCTGGGGAGATAGAAGTTTCCAACCTTGAATCTCATGAAAAGGGTCTAGAGAATACAATGAGGCAGTCATGAGACCGTCTGCACATCTCTGTGAAAGCTGTTAGTTTCCGCTGGACAAAGACAGACAAGCCAGTGCTTCAAATTGTGCTGAAGTAGAAGGGTTGTGTCCCTGCTCTCTCTTCAGATAACATCACAAGTTTGAAAACCACATCCGACTGCGGTCCCTCCAAGTCTATATATTACTACAGACAGAGACATCAGGGAAAGGAAGACACCTACAAGTCTGCCTCCAAGAAATCCCTGAGCCATGTGGGCCAGCCACAAAGGACACATCAAATAGCCAAAGACTTCAAGAATACAACTTCAGCCGGAAGACCTCCGAATCGTCCAACCTCACAGATTGGCTATTTTATTTTTATATTTATTCTGGACTCCAATCGAACCATAAATTTACTTCTCACTCTGTAATCTATTTCTGTGTGATTCTCGTGTGGATGTGTTTTTTATTGTTAAGTATAATAAACTCACCTCTTTCGTGTTTCAACTTTCTAATCTCCTCTCAACTTTCTGTAGTTTTGAGTTCTCAGTGTCGGATATATGCTTTCCTTTTCTGTCTTATCTTACCATATAGGATCCTTGACATCCATGGGACTCTAGATTTGGCCGCCTCACCCTTTTTCTTTGTGGGAACATGTTTACCCTGAACCTCTTGAATCTCCACTTTGAATGCCTCTCAGTGCTCTGAGACTGATTTACCTTCAAGTCGCTGTTTCCAGTCCACTTTCGCTCCGCGGTTTAGTAAAATTGGCCTTGCCCCAATTAGAACTCTAACTCCTATTCTATGTCTGTTCGTTTCCATAGTTATGTTATAACTGACTGAATTATGATCACTCCCACCAAAATGCTCTCCCCTGACACTCCATCCACCTGCCCATCGTCATTTCCTAAAACAAAGTCCAAAACTGCACCCTCTCCTGTTGGACTTTCTGCATGCTGGACAAAAATGTTGTCCTGAATGCACCTCAAGAATTCTGCTCCCTCAATTCTTTTCATACTAAAACTATCCTCGTTAACATCGGGGTGATTAAAATACCCTACTATTACTGCCCTATTCTTCTTGCACTTCTCAGAGACTTGCCTACTTATCTGCTCCTCGATTAACCTCTGACTATTTGGCTGTCGAGATCACACTCCCAGCAGTGGTTCCTCAGCTGAATCCATATGGCCTCACTTGATGAACCTTCCAACATATCATCCCTCCTCACAGCTGCAAAAGATTCCTTGACCAGAATTGCCAATCCTCTCTTTTCTTAACCCCCTCCCTATTGCGTCTGAAAACCCGGTAACCAGGAACGTTGAGTTGCCATTCCTGTCCCACCTTAAGCCATGTTTCTGTAATAACTGTGATATCATACTGCCACATGTCCATCTTTGCCCTCCGCTCATCTGCTTTATTTGCAGCACTCCATACATTGAAATAGATACTCTTGAGCACTGCCAAACCTTTTTTTCATTTTCTCACCCTCATTTCCTCTGTCTTCCAGACTCATCCATTAATTTGCAACCTTCCATTTTCATTTCTGATTTTGTCCCAGCTGAGTCTACCCTCAGGTCCCCCACCTCCCTGCTAAACTAGTTTAAACCCTCCCCAACAGCACTAGCAAAACGTTCCGCAAGGAGCCCAGTCCTGGCTCTGTTCACGTGCAACCCGTCCGGCCTGTAAAGGTCCCATCTCCCCCAGAGCCGGTCCCAGTATCACAGGAATATGAATCCCTCCCTCCTGCATCATCTGTCCAGCCACACATTCGTCTGCCTTATCTTTGCATTTCTATACTAAGTTGCACCTGGCACTGGGAGTAATCTTGCGAATTCTACTTTTTGACTATGTTTGAGGTCCTGCTTGCTAATTTCTTCCCTAGCTCCCTAAATTCTGACTGCAAGACCACATCCCTCTTTCTACCTATGTCGTTGGTTCCCATGTGGACCACGACATCTGGCTGTTCCCCTCCTCCTTCAAGATGATCTGCAGTCGCTGAGTGACATCCTTGACCCTGGCACCTGGGAGACAACACACCATCCTGGATTCACATCCTGGATTCTGTGGCCACAGAAACGCCTCTCTGTTCCCCTGACTATTGACTTACCTATCACTATGGCTCTTCCAGTCATCCCTGTATCCCGCTCTGCGGCTGAGCCACCCGTGGTGCCATGGACTTGCTGTGGCTGCTCTCCCCAGGTGAAGCATCACTTTCCTCAGTATTCAGAACTGAATACCTGTTGGAGACTGAGATTCACTCAGGGGTCTCCGGCACTACCTGCCTGATAATTTTTGACTGGCTGCTGATCACCCATTCCCTCTCTCCCTGCATGCTCTTCAGCAGTGTGGTGACCACATCTATGAACTTGCTAAAGCTGAATAAACTGGTATATGAGAAGGAAGAACGTGCAGGGTTCCGGGAAGAAGGCAGGGAATGGGATTAGGGGAATTGTGCATTCGGAGAGCCGGTGCAGACACTATGGGCTGAATAATTCCTTCTGTGCTGAAAAAACACTGTGATGGGGCATCTCAGATGGGTGTAATGGTGGAGAATGGGGGATCCATGGCGGGAAAGAGAAGTTGTCCTATGGGAACCGGAATCTTAGCAGGGACTCTCCGACAACCTGTCCGGCTGGAAGGCATACAGGAAATATCCTCCCTGCCTCCTCCTCCTGAGGTATCCTCCGGATTCCTGGTGCCAATGCATGTGTCCTCATGATGGTGATGATATGAAGGATGCAGCAGAACACCATGAACTTGGACACCTGCTCCAGTGTGTACTGGAGGACTCCACCCGAGCAGTTCAGACATTGAAAGCATTGCTTCATCACACCGATGGTCTGTTCCACCATGTTCCTGGTGACTTCATTGCTCACATTATACACATGGTAATTTTGTGAGGTTGGTTGGTGTGGGATGTGGTTTGGGGGTGTAGAAACATGAGCTGTGTCTAGAGGGGTTTCCTTTGCCTCCGAGAAGCCACATTCTGGTTCTGCAAGGAACCTCGGAGTATAGGGACCGGCTGACTGATTCAGAATGAAGGTATCCTTGCTGCTACCAGGATAGTGGACATTCACCAACATGATGTACTGGGCAGGCACACACACCAACTGTACATTAATGGAGTGAGAGTGCTTTCAGTTCCTGTACCTCTCCCCGTTGACATGGGGGCCCCGCAGAGCCACCTATGTCATCAGGAATCCCGCTATCCTGACAAAGCTACGGGATCACTCATCCTGCTTCTCCCTGCTGAGGGAGAAATTGATGACATAGATGGTCACCCTCACCTCCCTGAATTATCAATGGACAACACACAGGCCTCGCAACTACTGGTCAGTTAGTTTAACATCATTGGTGAGTCAGGTTTTGGAAGCAATAATCAGGGAAAAGTCAACACACACTTGGAGAGGTTTGAGTTATTTAAGGATTGTCAGCACGGATTTCTAAAAAGGCAGATCATGCTTGACTGAACGAATTGAATTTATTTCGATGATCTGAGAAGGTTGATGAAGGGAATGTGGTGGATGTTGTATGCATGGATTTTATGAAATTGTTTGATGAACAACCACACAAAAGCTTGGTTAACAAAATTGAAGCTCAGGAATAGCATCCATTTGGATCAAAAATTGTCCAAATGACAGAAAAAAGAGAAATGTGTTAAATGGTTGTTTTTCAGACTGGAGGATGGTAGACAGTGATGTTTCCCAATGGTCAGTGCGAGGAATACTGTGCTTTTTTTTTTGCTACATATAAATGACATGGATCTTGGAATACAGAGAAGAATTTGCATTTTTTCTGATGATTGCAATCTTGGAGGATGTCACAAACCACCTGCAACATGATATAGATCGGCTAGCAGAATGGACAGAGAAGTGGCAGGTAGAACTTAATAAAGAGGAGTGTGATGTGATTTATTTTGTCAGTTGGAAGAGGAAGGCAATATAGACTTAATGACACAGTTCTAATGATTGTGCAGGAACAGAGGGATCTGGGGCTCCATATGTATTGATCTTTGAAGGTGCCAGGACATATTAGGAGGGTGTTTAGCAAATCATATCAGATATTGGGATTCATCATTAGAGGCAAAGATACAAAATAAGGGAAGTTATGCGGAACCTTCATAAAGCTTTGGTTAGACACCAACTAGAGAACTGTGTCCAGTTCTGGTCACCACACTGCAAGAAGGATGTGAAAGGCCCTGAGAGGGTGCAGAGGAGATTTACCAGAATGATTCCAGGGATGGGAGTTTAGTTACAAAGTGAGTTTGGAGAAGATGGAGTTGTTCTCCTGATGTAAAGGAGATTGAGAGAGATTTGATGGAGGTGTACATGATTATGATGGACTTAGATAAGATAGACAAGGAAAAACTGTTCCCATTAACTGATGAAACACAGACTAGGGGACACAGATGGAAGGTTTCGGGTATGAGATACAGGGGGAATATGAGGAAGAACCTTTTTACACAGTGGATGGTAATGAGTTGAATTCACTGTCCATGAGGGTGGTGGAAGCTGAGGCAATCAATGATTTCAAAATGAAACTGGATGGACACCTGAAGGAAATGAACTTGCAGGGATACGTAAATTGAGCGGGGAAGTGGAACTGACTGGATTGTTCCACAGAGAGCCGGCATGCAGGGGCTGAATGGCCTCCTTCTGTGTTGTAAATGACTATCGATTTCTACCACTCTCTGTTGGATATGTCTCCTGCTCCTGCCTGGAACGATCCCGATACATAGACGTTCAATGAAACTGTGACCTTAACGGCCACTGACAGCTCCGTCCTCACCCTGGTGTGAGGCTCCAGGTTGTGTTACAGGAGGTGACACAGCTCTGTGACCACCTCCTTATTGAATCAGAGTCATCTCACACACTGCTCCAGGGTTAGGTGTAGGTAGGAAAAGTGCTCTTGGAAAACCCGGGTTGGGTAGTGCAGAGCCCCCTCCTCCTCCCTCTTTACAGAGCTTCCCCTCTCTGCAGCCTCTGCTCCATTTGTTGCTCATGTGACAGACCCAGTTTCACTGTAACTACAGTCCCCATACCTCGTCCAGAGTTGGGTCACCAAATCTTCTGTCCTCCCTGAATGTCTGCAGCAGCTCACAACACAACCTCCAGAAAACCATCCACAGCACCTCCACTAACTTTACAATAGCAGAAGTAAGTCAAAAGCCCCTCACCTGTCAGTTGGATGACTGGTCCTTTTAAATTCATCCTTTGAATGTATGTTCAACTGAGAGTGACTAACACAGGCGGTCATTGGACATTCACTGACCAAGTTTCAAAGAAGTACATCAAAGCTGCTGCTATGGTACATTGACATCACTTTCAAATCCACCCTCAAAGGAACAACACATACAAGGTACAATTGAGCTAGAGCCCTGCCCAGCTTGGGACAGTGTGCAGGCCACAGTAGAAGTGGCCGGCTGTGAAGACCACGCTAACAGCACATAGATGATACGATGGGCTGGAGCCCTGCCCAGCATGGGATATTGTGCAGACCGCACTGGAAGTGGCCGGCTGTGCGATTCACATCTCTTTATGAATCCCAGCTTCTGTACCGTCAGCAGCAGTCATGCTGCAGAGTCTATAATCCTGGCTCGGGACACACACAGAAAAAGAAATTCACTTTGCAAGGAGAACTGAAAAAAGAGTGAAGTCGAAAGATTTGCAGGAATATGAGAAATGGACAGGGGAAAGTGAATACATGGAGGGGTGAGGCCATGGAGAGATTCAAACACACGAATGAGAATATTAAAATTATGGTGCTGCCAGACCGGCAGCCAATGGCTATCAGTGAGCACAGGGGTGATTGGTGATCGGGATTTGGTGTGAGTTCGAATACAGGCAGCAGAGTTCTGGATGGGCTGTGGTTTATGGAGGTTTATAACTGGGAGGGTGAACAAGATGGAATTGGAATAGTCAACTGTGTATTTAACAGTGATGCAGATGAGGGTTTACGCAGTCGAGGGGCTGAGGCAGAGGTGGAGATGGGTGATATTACAGAGATGGTTTTCAGCAGGGTTGGTGATGAAAAGAATATGGAGATGAACTCAGCTCAGGTTTAAATATAACACAGAAGTTGTAAACTGTCTGGTTGAGCCTCGGATATTGGGCAGGGTGGAGTATGTGCTTCCCAGATAGGGGATGGAGTTTGTGATGGAGACCAATGACACTGGCTTCAGTCTTCCCAAATGTTACATTACAGAACAGTATTTCAGTGAAACAGAGTTTGCAGATCTCCTAGCCTGAAATAGAGACAGCAACAGCAGCAAAGGTGAGAGAGTAAATGACAAGAACTGTAATACAGCTGACAATGGTTTATAGAGCTAATAGCTGGCGATATTCACCAGGCATAAAAACGGCAGCAAGAAGGGCAGAGTAAATTACAGGAGCAGCAATGCAGTTAAACATGGTTTAAAGAATTAATAGCTAGATAGAGAGACTTACCAGGGACACCAATAATAGCCAGGATGGGATAGTAAATATATTGAATAATCTTCTGTGCGAGATAGATGCGAGTGTTTAATGACATCCAATCATAATATGTAGAAAGGGAGTAAATAACCGAGGATAAACTCCTGTCCATTGTTGTAACATTCCAATCTATTGTTCTCAGATTCTGACCCATTGTTGTAACATTCCAGTCCTTTGTTCTCAGATTCTGATCTATCCTCTCTCTATCTCTCTGGAGCAGCTGATCTCTGTAAGTGCCGGGGCTGATGCTCCCACTGACACTATGGAATAACACATTGAAAGAAGCCCCTTATTAATAGAAGATGGAAAACACAATTAGGGTCCATGGAGACTGACATTAATTACAGTCACGGAACAAACAGATTCAGTTAACCCTTTTCAATCCAACTCTTTTTGTACCACAATATATTTGAACATTTACCCAGTCTGGATGGAATGTATGAGGGTTGCTGAGGGAGGGAATGGTGGAAATAGCCGAGGCACTGGCCAGAATCTTCCAATCCCCCTTGGATATGGGCGTGATGACAGATTTCCACAGGCTTACACCTCTCTGGGTGAAGAAACTTCTCCTCATCTCAGTCCTGAAAGTTTTACCCCGTATCCTTAGACTATGACCCCTGGCTCTGGTCTCCCCCAACATCAGGAACATCCTTCCAGCATCTACCCTGTCAAGTCCCGTTAGAATGTTGTAGGTTTCGATGAGATCCCTCCTCACTCTTCTGAATTCCATTGAACTCAGTCCTAACCGACTCAATCTCTCCTCATACGACAGTCCTACCACCCCAGGAATCAGTCTGGTAAAACTCTACTGCACTCCCTCTATAGCACGAACATCCTTCCTCAGATAAGGAGACCAAAACTGCACACAATATTCCAAGTGCGGCCTCACCAAGGCCCTGTATATTGCAGTAAAACATCCCTGCTCCTGTACTCGAATCCTGTCTCTATGAAGGCCAACATACATTCTCCTTTTTCTACCGCCTGTTGCACCTGAATGCTCACCTTCAGTGACTGGTGTACGAGAACACCCAGGTCTCGCTGCGTATACCCCTCTCTCAGTTTATAGCCGTTCAGATAATAATCTGCCTTCCTGTTTTTGCTCGTAAAGTGGATAACTTCACATTTATCCACATTATACTGCATCTGCCGTGCATTTGCCCACTCATTCAACTTGTCCAAATCACCCTGAAGCCTCTCTGCATCCTCCTCACAACTTACTCTCACACTCAATTTTGTATCAGCTGCAAATCTGGAGATATTACATTTAGTTTCCTCATCTAAATCATTAATATATATTGTGAATAACTGAGGTCCTAGCTCCGACCCCTGCGGTACCCCACTCGTCACTGCCTGCCATTCAGAAAAAGATCCGTATGTTCCAATGCTTTCTTTCCTGTCTGCCAACCAATTTTCTATCAATCGCAATACACTCCCCCCAATCCCATGTGCTTTAATTTTACATGCTAATCCCTTACGTGGAACTTTGTCGAGAGCCTTCTGAAAGTGCAAATAAACCACATCCACTGGCTCCCCCTCATCAATTCTACCAGTTACATCCTCGAAGAATTCTAGCAGTCTTATCAAGCATGATTTCCCTTTCATAAATCCACGCTGACTCTTCCCGATTCTACTGCTCTCTAAGTGCTCTGCTGCAATTTAATAATGGACTCCAGGATTTTCCCCACGACCGATGTCAGGCTGAATGGTCTATAATTCCCTGCTTTCTCTCTACCTCCCATTTTTAATAGTGGGGTAACATTAGCTACCTTCCAATCTGTAGGAACTGTTCCAGAGTCCATAGAATCTTGGAGGATGACCACCAATGCATCCACTATTTCTAGGGCCACTTCCATAAGTACTCTGGGATGCAGATTACCAGGCCCTGGGGATTCACCGGCCTTCAATACCATCTCCTTCCCCAACACCATTTCTCCACTAACACTGATTTCTTTCAGTTCCTCTCTCTCACTAAACCCTGTATTTACCAACATTTCTGGGATTATATTGGTGTCCTCCTTTGTGAAGACAGAACTAAAGTTTGCATTTAGTTGGTCAGCCATTTCTTTGTCTCCCAGAATACATTCCCCTGTTTCTGACTGTAACGGACCTACATTTGTCTTCGCCAATATTTTCCGCTTCACATACCTTTACAGTCAGTTTTTATGTTCCCCGTAAGCTTACTCTCATACTCCATTTTCCCCTTCTCAACAATCCCTTGGTGCTCCTTTGCTGAATTTTAAACTGCTCCCAATCCTCAGGTCTGTTGTTTTTTCCTGGAAAATTTATTTGCCACTTCCTTGGATCTAATGCTATCTCTAATTCTCCTTGTAAGCCATGATTTGGCTCCCTTTTTCGTTTTAATTTTTCGCCAGACAGGAGTAAACAATTGTTGCAGTTTATCCATGTCCTCTTTGAATGTTTGCCATTGCCTATCCAGGGTCATCTCTTTCAGTGAATTTTCCCAATGTATCATCGTCAGCTCATGCCTCATACCTTCGTAGCTTACATTATTAAGATTCACGACCCTAATCTCACAATCAACTCGGTCACTCTCCATCGTGATGAAGGATTTTATCATATCATGGTCGCTCATCCCCAAGGGATCGCACACAACTAGATTGTCAATTATTCCTCTCTCATTGCACAATAACCAGTCTAGGATGGCCTGTTCTCCAGTTGGTGCTTCAAAGAATTGATCCTGAAAACCATTCCGTATATTCTCCAGGAATTCCTCCACAATGTATTGTGACCAATTTAATTTGCCCAATCTATATGCAGATTCAAGAAACCCATAATTACAGATGTTCCTTTATCGCATGCGTCTCTAATTTCCTGTTCAATGCCATTCCCAAATTCAGCACTACAGTCTGGGGGTCTATATACAACCCCACTAAGGTTTTTTGCCCCTTAGTGTTTCTCAGCTCTACCCATACATATTCGACATCGTCAGATCTAATATCCTGCCTCACTATTGCTTTCATTTCCTCTTTAACCAGCATGCAACTCCACCAAGGGTGGAGATAGGCCGTTTTACTGATGGTGTGAATATTTGGTAGGAAACTCATCTCAAGGCATCTCAAGGTGAACGATGTAACCAAGTATGTGAACAGTTTCTGTTAGTCTCAAACATTTACAAAGGAGAGGAATGAAGTGTGTAACTAGGAAATGTTTGGAGCAGAGACAGAAAACAATGACTTCAATCTTCTCAATATTTAATTGGAATTGCAGATGTGTGAGGTAATACATTTTGAAATTATGAATGAGGAGAGACAATACAAGTTAAATGGTACAACTATAAAGGTGGTGAAATAACAGAGACACTTGGGGTGTGTGTACACAAATCTTTGAAGGTGGCAGGAAAGGTTAACTTGACAGTTAATAAATGTATGGGATCCTAGGGTTTATAAATAGAGGCAAAAAGAACAAAAGCAAGGACATTATGTAAAACATATAGAAAATACTAGTTCAGCTGCACCTGGAGTCTTATGTCGAATACTGGGAACCATACTTTAGGAAGGACATGAAGCCTTCGGAGAGGGTACAGAACTGTTTTACTAGAATTTGTCCAGGCATGAGGGATTACAGTTGTGCAGCTGGGGTTGTTCTGCTTAGAGCAGGGAACTTTCAGAGGAGATTTGACTGAGGTGTTTAACATTAGGAAGGGTTCAGATAAATTAAATAAAGAGAAACTGTTTCCACTTTCCAAGGGGCCGTTAACCAGAGACACAGATTTAAGGCGATTGGTAAAAGAAGCAGATATGAGGATTTTTGTTTCTGAGTGGTTTGGATTTGGGAGGCACTGTCTGATAGGCTTATGGATACAGATTCAATAATAGATCCCAAAAGGGAATTGGATAAATATCCGAAGCAGAAAAAAATTCAACAATATAGTGAATGAGCCAGGGAGTGGGACTAACTGGATTGCTTTTTGAAAGGGTCAGCACAGACATGATGGGCCGAATGACCTCATTCAGTCTAATCTATTCTATGATTCTATGATTGCTTCTGCCTGTACTTTCACAATATTCCGATCCTTTCAACATGCGTTTGAGAAAGTACCACATAACAACGACATAGGTAGGAAGAGCGATGGGGATTTAAGACAGAAATTCTGGGAGCTCGGGTGGAAGCTGAAAGCGAGAACAAACAGAGTTGTTACCTCTGAGTTGTTGCCCGTGCCACGTGATAGCGAAGCGAGGAATAGGGAGAGAGAGGAGTTGGACACGTGGCTGCAGGGATGGTGTAGGAGGGAGGGTTTTGGTTTCCTGGATAATTGGGGCTTTTCTGGAGTAGGTGGGACCTCTACAAACAGGATGGTCTTCATCTGAACCAGAGGGATACCAATATCCTGGGGGGGGGGGGGAGATTTGCTAGTGCTCTTCGGGGGGGTTTAAACTAAATCAGCAGGGGAATGGGAACCTAAATTGCAGTGCCAGTGTACAGGCTGTTGAGAGTAGTGAGGTCAGGGATAAGGTGACAAGGACGCAAGAGGGCACAGGCAAGCAAGAACCTGGTTTAATGTGTGTCTACTTCAACGCCAAGAGCATCCGGAATAAGGTGGGTGAGCTTGCAGCATGGGTTGGTACCTGGGATCTCGATGTAGTGGCCATTTCTGAGACATGGGTAGAGCAGGGGCAGGAATGGATGTTGCAGGTTCCGGGATTTTGATGTTTCAGTAAGAACAGAGAAGATGGCAAAAGAGGGGGGGGGTGTGGCATTGCTAATCAAGGAGAGTATTACAGCGGCAGAAAGGACGTTTGAGGACTCGTCTACTGAGGTAGTATGTGCCGAGGTTAGAAACAGGAGAGGTGAGGTCACCCTGTTGGGAGTCTTCTATAGACTTCCGAATAGTTCCAGAGATGTAGAGGATAGGATAGCGAAGATGATTCTCGACAGGGGCGAGAGTAACAGGGTAGTTGTTATGGGGGACTTTAACTTTCCAAATATTGACTGGAAATACTATAGTTCGAGTACTTTAGATGGGTCAGTTTTTGTCCAGTGTGTGCAGGAGGGTTTTCTGACACGGTATGTAGGCAGGCCAACCAGGGGCGATGCCACATTGGATTTTGTACTGGGTAATGGACCCGGCCAGGTGTTCGATTTAGATGTAGGTGAGGACTTTGGTGATAGTGATCAAAATTCGGTAAGGTTTACCTTAGCGATGGGCAGGGACAGGTATATACCGCAGGGCAAGAATTATAGCTGGGGGAAAGGAAATTATGATGCGATTAGGCAAGATTTAGGATGCGTAGGATAGGGAAGGAAACTGCAGGGGATGGGCACAATCGAAATGTGGAGCTTATTCAAGGAGCAGCTACTGTGTGTCCTTGATAAGTATGTACCTGTCAGGCAGGGAAGAAGTTGTCCAGCGAGGGAGCCGTGGTTTACTAAAGAAGTTGAAGTACTTGTCAAGAGGAAGAAGAAGGCTTATGCTAGGATGTGACGTGAAGGCTCAGTTAGGGCGCTTGAGAGTTACAAGCGAGCCAGGAAGGATCTAAAGGGAGAGCTAAGAAGAGCAAGGAGAGGACACGAGAAGTCATTGGCGGATAGGATCAAGGAAAACCCTAAGGCTTTCTATAGGTATATCAGGAATAAAAGAATGACTAAAGTTAGATTAGGGGCAATCAAGGATAGCAGTGGGAAGTTGTGTGTGGAATCAGAGGAGATAGGGGAAGCGATAAACGAATATTTTTCGTCAGTATTTACAGTAGAGAAAGAAAATGTTGTCGAGGAGAATACTGAGATTCAGACTACTAGGCTAGATGCATTTGAGGTTCACAAGGAGGAGATGTTAGCAATTTTGGGAAGTGTGAAAATAGATAAGTCCCCTGGGCCAGATGGGATTTAACCTAGGATTCTCTGGGAAGCCAGGGAGGAGATTGCAGAGCCTTTGTCCTTGATCTTTATGTCGTCATTGTCGACAGGAACAGTGCCGGAAGACTGGAGGATAGCAAATGTTGTCCCCTTGTTCAAGAAGGGGAGTGGAGACAGCCCTGGTAATTATAGACCTGTGAACCTTACTTCGGTTGTGGGTAAAATGTTGGAAAATGTTATAAGAGACAGGATTTATAATCATCTTGAAAAGAATAAGTTCATTAGCGATAGTCAGCACGGTTTTGTGAAGGGTAGGTCGTGCCTCACAAACATTATTGAGTTTTTTGAGAAGGTGACCAAACAGGTGGATGAGGGTAAAGCAGTGGATGTGGTGTATATGGATTTCAGTAAGGCGTTCGATAAGGTTCCCCACGGTAGGCTATTGCAGAAAATACAGAAGTATGGGATTGAAGGTGATTTAGAGCTTTGGATCAGAAATTGGCTAGCTGAGAGAAGACAGAGGGTGGTGGTTGATGGCAAATGTTCATCCTGGAGTTTAGTTACTAGTTGTGTACCGCAAGGATCTGTTTTGGGGCCACTGCTGTTTGTCATTTTTATAAATGACCTGGATGAGGGTGTAGAAGGGTGGGTTAGTAAATTTGCGGATGACACGAAGGTCGGTGGAGTTGTGGATCGTGCCGAAGGATGTTGTAGGGTACAGAGGGACATAGATAGGCTGCAGAGCTGAGCTGAGAGATGGCAAATGGAGTTTAATGCGGAAAAGTGTGAGGTGATTCACTTTGGAAGGAGTAACAGGAATGCAGAGTACTGGGCTAATGGGAAGATTCTTGGTAGTGTAGATGAACAGAGAGATCTTGGTGTCCAGGTACATAAATCCCTGAAAGTTGCTACCCAGGTTAATAGGGCTGTTAAGAAGGCATATGGTGTGTTAGCTTTTATTAGTAGGGGGATCGAGTTTCGGAGCCACGAGGTCATGTTGCAGCTTTACAAAACTCTGGTGAGACCGCACCTGGAGTATTGCGTGCAGTTCTGGTCACCACATTATAGGAAGGATGTGGAAGCTTTGGAAAGGGTGCAGAGGAGATTTACTAGGATGTTGCCTGGTATGGAGGGAAGGTCTTCCGAGGAACGGCTGAGGGACTTGAGGTTGTTTTCGTTGGAGAGAAGGAGGAGGAGAGGTGACTTAATGGAGACATATAAGATAATCAGAGGGTTAGATAGGGTGGATAGTGAGAGTCTTTTTCCTCGGATGGTGATGGCAAACACGAGGGGACATAGCTTTAAGTTGAGGGGTGATATATAGAGGACAGATCTTCGAGGTAGTTTCTTTACTCAGAGAGTAGTAGGGGCGTGGAACGCCCTGCCTGCAACAGTAGTCGTCTCGCCAACTTTAAGGGCATTTCAGTGGTCATTGAACAGACATATGGATGAAAATGGAATAGTGCAGGTCAGATGGTTTCACAGGTCGGCGCAACATCGAGGGCCGAAGGGCCTGTACTGCGCTGTAATGTTCTAATTCTAATTATAATAACAGCCATGTTGCCATATTGGAAACACATGCGATTAAAGGACCAACGTCAGCCGTGACTCAGTTTGTATCTCTCTCCCCTTTCAGTCACAAGCCTCTAGGATCAAGTGTCACTGCTGGACTTGATCACAAGAATCAATGCTGACATTGCAGTGCAGTACTGAGGGTGTGCTGCACTGTCAGAGGTGCAGTCTATCGAATGAAACTTTAAACAAAGTTGCAGTCTGCCCTCTCAGGTGGATGTTAAAGATCCCACCGCACTATGTGGACGCAGAGCAGGGGAATTATTCCCGGTGTCCTGGTCAATATTTCTCCTTCAATCAGCATCACAAAAACAGATCTGATCATGATCACATTGCTGCTTGTGGGATCTTAATGTGCAGAAATTGTCTGCCCTGTTTCCTACATTACAAGTGTGACTACACTTTAGAAAGTCCTCATTTGTTGTAAATCACTTTGGGACATGCAGTCGTCATTCAAGGCGCTACATCAATGAAAGTCTTTTATTTTCATTGGCAGCATGCAGGAAATTAGCTCGCTGACAGAAAGCAGGCAGTAGTGGAGAATGGTTATTGTTCAGTCTGGAGGGAAGTACACAGTGGGGTTCCCCACGGTCACTGTTGGGATTACTGTTGCTGTATGTTAATGCAATGGGCTTGTGCACAGAGGGGATAATGTCAAAGTTTCCAGATGACAGGAAAGTTGGAAATGTTAATACACAGTGAGAAGGATAGTAACAGACTTCAGGATGATGGAGACTGACTGGTGAAATGGGGAGGAACATGGCAGATGTAATTTAACACTGTGAAGTGTGAAGTGATATGTTTTTGCAGAAAGTGTAAGGGAAGGCAATATAAACAAATGGGTATTGTTTAAATGAGGAGACAGGAACAGAACAACTTGGAGTGTATTCGCACAGATCTTTGAAGGTCGCACGAAAAGTTGAGAAAGTTATTCACCGATGTTCAAACTTATGACAGAGGCCAGGTAGAAAATTCTATTGAGAACCAGGCTGAATATAGAGGGTCCAGAGGGGAAGTGAAAACGCAAATAACAGAAGCAAAGAGAGAGCATGAAAAGAGACTGGCAGCTAGCATAAAAGAAAATTCCAATGTTTTATGCAAACATATAAATAGTAAAAAGGGTAGTAAAAGGAGGAATGGGGCTTACTCAGCACCAGAAATGGGATTTACACATGGAGGCAGAGGGCATAGCTGAGGTACTAAATAAATACTTTGCATCTGTCTTTAACAAGGAAGAAGATACGGAATCCTTTCCTTTATTAGCCGAGGTATAGAATATAAGAGTAGGGAGGATATGCTGGAACAGTAATACTCATTGCTTAGGCCACAACTTGAGTACTGTGTGCAGTTCTGGTCACCTCATTACAGAAAGGATGTAATTGCACTAGAGAGGGTACTGAGGAGATTTATGAGGATGTTGCCAGGACTGGAAAGGTGCAGCTATGAGGAAAGATTGGATCGGCTGAGCTTGTTCTCCTTGGAACAGAGAAGGCTGAGGGGAAATCTGATTGGAATGTACAAAATGTTGAGGGGCCTGGTTAGAGTGGAGGTGAATGGTCTATTCCCCTTAGCAAAGAAGTCAGTGACAAGGGGGTATAGATTTAAAGTGATTGGTAGGAAGATTATAAGTGAGCTGCGGATTTTATTTTTCTCCCAGCGGGTGGTGGGAGTCTGGAACTCACAGTCCGAAAGGGTAGTTGAGGCAGAAACGCACAACTCATTCAAAAGGTGTCTGGATAGGCACCTCAAGTGCTGTAATCAATCAAATGCTGGAAGTTAGGATCGGAATGGATGGATCGTTTTTCAGACAGCATAGACACGATGGGCCAAGTGGTCTCTCTCTGTGCCATAAACTTTCTATGGTTCTAAGATGCAACCCAGGCAATGTTGAAAGAGGAGGTAAGTCAGACACTAGTGGGGTTTAAAATTGATAAAGAGGAAGTATTAGATAGGCTGTCTGTACTTAAAGTGGATAAAATACCAGGACCAGATGGGATGCATCCAAGGATACTGAGGGAAGTGAGGGTGAAAATCACAGAGGCACTGGACATAAATTTTCAGTCTTCCTTGGACTCGGGGTGATGTCAGAGGAATGGAGAATTGTAAAGGTTACACCCTTGATCAAAAAAGGGTGTAAAGATCAACCCAGCAACAACAGGCCAGTCAGTTTAACTGCAGTGGTGGGAAAACTTCTAGAAAAAATAATTTTGGGCAAAATCAATAATCACATGGATATATGCGAGTTAATTAAGCAAGCCAGCATGGATTTCTTCAGGGAAAATCATGTTTAACTAACTTGCTGGAGATTTTTGAGCTGGTAACAGAGAGAGTTGATAAGGGTAATGCTGTTGATGTGGTAAACATGGATTTTCATATAACAGTCTATTCAGTTTCAATGGAACCTGCCTCCACCACACTCAAGCAGTGCATTCCAGACATTTAACCACTCTCTGCATGCAAAAACATTTTAACACAGCGCCACACAACAGACCTGTGAGCAAACTTGCAGCTCACGGAATAAAAGGGACGGGGGTTGCAACATGGATACGAAATTAGCTGAGTGACAGGAAACAAAGAGTAGTGGTTAATAGATGTGTTTCAGGCTGGAGGAAGGTTTGTGGTGGAGTTCCCCAGGGATCAGTGTTCGGATCCTTTCTTTTCATGATATATATTAATGACCTAGACCTTGGTGTTCAGGCAACAATTTCAAAGTTTACAGATGATATGAAACTGGAAGCATTGTGAACTGTGAGGAGGATAGTGAAGAACTTCAAAAGGACATTGAAATGTTGCTGGAATGGGCAGACAGGTGGCAGGTCAAGTTCAATGCAGAGAAACGTGAAGTGATTCATTTTGGTAGGAAGAACATGGAGAGACAATGTAAAATAAAGGTTACAATTCTAAAGGGGGTGAAGGAGCAGATCGACCTGGGTGTATATGTGCATAAGTCATTGAAGGTGGCAGGACAGGTTGAGTGAGCATTTAATAAATCATATAATCCCCGAGGCTTTATTAATAGGGACATAGAGTACAAGAGCAAGGATGCTATATTGAACTTGCATAAGACGCTACTTCGGCCTCAGCTGGAGTATTACATCCAGTTCTGGACACCACACTTGAGAAAAGACGTGAGGGCATTGGAGAGAGTGCAGAAAAAATTTCACGAGAATGATTCCCAGGATGAGGAATTTCAGTTATGAAGATAGATTGGAGAAGTCAGGACTGTTTTCCTTGCAGAAGGCTGAGAGTTGATTTATTAGAGGTTTCAAAAATCATGATGTGTCTGGACAGAGTAGACAGAGAGAAACTGTTCCCACTCGTGAAAGGATCAAGAACGAGAGGGCACAGATATAAAGTCATGGGTAAAAGGTGCAAAGACGACATGAGGAAAAGCTTTTTTCACACAGTGAAACAGGGTCTGGAATGCACTGCCTGAGAGTGTGGTGGAGGCAGGTTCAACTGAAGCTGAATAGACTTTAATCTGAGAAGGAAGATGGTGCAGGTTACATGGAGAATGCAGGGAACGGCATTCGGTGAATTGTTCATTCAGAGAGCCAGTGCAGACACGAAAGGCTGAATTGGTCCTTCTGTAATATATTAATTCTGATTGTTTCATAGCAGGATGGTGACCAAGGGGACGCTGTGATGGGGCGTCTCAGATGGGTGTAATGGTGGAGAATGGGGGATCCATGGAGGGAAAGGGAAGTTGTCCTATGGGAGCTCGAATCTCAGCAGGGTCTCTCCGACAGCCTGTCCGGCTGGAAGGCATCCAGGAAATATCCTTCCTGCCTCCTCCTCCTGAGGTAGCCTCCGGATTCCTGATGCCAATGCCTGTGTCCTCATGATGATGATGATGTGAATGGTGCAGCAGAACACCATGAACTTTGACACCTGCTCCAGTGTGTACTGGAGGGCTCGCCCCGAGCGGTTCAGATATCAGAAACATTGCTTCATCACACCGATGGTCTGTTCCACCATGTTCCTTGTGACTCCATTGCTCACATTATACACATGTTAATTGTGTGAGGTTGGTTGGCGGTGGGGGTGGTTTGAGGATGTAGAAACATGAGCCGTGTCTAGAGGGGGGTTTATTTATCTCCGATGAACCACATTCTGGTTCTGCATGGAGCCCCGAAGTGTTGGGACCGGCTGACTGCTTCAGAATGGAGTTATGGTGGCTGCTGCCGGGTTAGTGGACATGCTCACACACCAACTGTACATTAATGGAGTGAGAGTTCGCTCAGTCCCTGTACCTCTCCCTGTTGATATGGAGGCCCCGCAGAGCCACCTACACCATCAGGAATCCCGCTATCCTGACAAAGCCACTGGATCTCTCATCCAGCTTCTCCCTGATGAGGGAGAAAATGATGAGATAGATGGTCACCCTCACCTCACTGAATTATCAATGGACAACACACAGGCCTCGTAACTACTGATCAGTTAGTTTAACATCAGTGGTGAGTAAGGTTTTAGAAACAATAATCAAGGGAAGACACTATCAACACACACTTATAGAGGTTTGAGTTAATTAAGGATTGTCAGCATGGATTTTTTTAATAGGAAGATCATGCTTTACTAATCTAATAGAATTGTTTGATGATGTATCAGATAACAATGATGAAGGGAATGTGATGGATGCTGTTTATAAAGGTTTTTTTTAAAAGCGTTTGATAAGGTGCCACATAAAAGGCTGGTGAACAAAACTGAGCTTCATGAAATTGAAGGGTCGGTGTCCAATTGAATCAAAAATTGGCTTCAGGACAGAAAACAGAGAAATGTTTGAAATGTTTGTTTTTCAGACTGGAGAATGGTAGATAATGGGTGTTCCCCGAGGATCAGTGCTAGGACCTCTGCTTTTTTTTTGCGATACATAAATGACTTCGATCTTGGAATTCAGAGTGGAGTCTCACAATTTGACGATGATACCAAATTTGGAGGACAGGCAAACAGTGAGGATGATACAAACTGCCTGCAACAGGACACGGATAGAAAGGTAGAATGGGCAGAGACGTGGCAGATCGAATTTAATACACATGAGTGTGAGGTGATGAATTTTGGCAGAAGGGATCGTGTCAGGCGATGCAGACAGAATGATACAGTTCTTCAGTGTGTGCAGGAACAGACGGACCTGTGTGTGGATGTGTATAAATCTTTGAAGGTGGCAGGACATATTGAGAGAGTGATGACAAAGCATATGAGACCTCGGGATTCATAAATAGAGGCATAGAGTACAAAAGCAGGGAAGTTATGCTTAAAATGTATACAGCTCTGGTTAGGCCCCAAGTGGGGTATTGTGACCAGTTCTGTTCACCACACTTTAGGAAGGATGTGAGGGCCATTGAGAGGGTGCAGTGGATATTTACCAGAATGGTTCCAGGGATGGGGGATTTTCGCAACAAGGTTAGTCTGGAAAAAACTGGGATTGTTCTCGCTGGAGTAAAGAAGATTGCGGGAATATTTACCAGAAGTGTGCAAGATTGTGACAGAATCACAGAAAATTACAGATTTATTGCAGCACAGAAGGAGGCCATTCGGCCCATCATATCTGCACCGGCTCACTGAGTAAGCAATTCACTTAGTGCCTATTTCCCATCACCTGTACATTATTCCTTTTCAGGTCACTATATAATTCCCTTTCCAATGCCTGAAGTGAACCTGCCTCCATCGCACTCTCAGACAGTGCAATCCAGAACCTAACCACTCACTGTGCAAAAATGTTTTCCTCATGTTCGCATAGTTTTCTTTAAACAAGTACATTAAATCTGTGCCCATCCATTTTTGTTCCTTTGACAAGTGGGAACAGTTTCTCCCCACCTATTCTGTCCAGACCCCTCATGATTTTGACAGGTTTAGATAAGATAGACAAGGAAAAACTGTTCCCATTCACTGATGAAGCACAGACTAGGGGACACAGATGGAAGGGTTTGGGTAAGATATACAGGTGGAATATGAGGAAGAACTTTTTTACACAGTGGATGGTAATGAGCTGGAACTCACTGCCCATGAGGGTGGTGGAAGCCGAGACAATCAATGATTTCAAAAGGAAACTGGATGGACACCTGAAGGAAATGAACTTGCAGAGATACGGGGATTGAGCGGAAGAGTGGGAATGACTGGATTGTTCCACAGAGATCTGGCATGGAGGGGGCGAATGGCCTCCTTCTGTGTTGTAAATGACTCCATCACTCTCCGTGACTCAACGTTGGATATGTCTCCTGCTCCTGCCTGGGAAGTTCCAGATACATAGACGTTCAATGAAACTGTGACCTTAACGGCCACTGACAGCTCCGTCCTCACCCTGGTGTGAGGCTCCAGGTTGTGTTACAGGAGGTGACACAGCTCTCTGACCAGCTCCTTATTGAATCAGAGTCACCTCACACACCGCTCCTGGGTTAGGTGTAGGTAGGAAAACTGCTCTTGGAAATCCCGGCGTGGGTAGTGCAGAGCCCCCTCCTCCTCCCTCTTCACAGAGCTTCCCCTCTCTGCAGCCTCTGCTCCATTTGTTGATCATGTTACAGACCGAGAGACACTGTAACTACAGTCCCCATACCTCGTCCAGAGTTGGGTCACCAAATTCTCTGTCCTCCCTGAATGTCTTCAGCAGCTCACAACACATCCCCCAGAAAACCATCCACAGCACCTCCACTAACTTTACAATAGCAGAAGTAAGTCTAAAGTCCCTCACCTGTAAGTTTTATGCCTGGTCCTTTTAAATAACACTGGAGGGGGTTCCTCGTGCTGCTGAATGTATGTTCAGCTGAGAGTGACTAACACAGGCGGTCAGCGGACATGCACTGACCAGGTTTCAAAGTCGTACATCAAAGCTGCTGGAATGGCTGATTGACATCATATTCAATTCCCTCCTCATACTACAGACACACACAAGTTACACCCGCACTAGCACCCCGGCCAGCCTGATTCCTGCACAATGTGCTGGATGTGACTGGCAGTGCAGCTCACACCATTTAATGGATCCAAATTTCCATAGCACCAGTGGAGCTGGAGAGATGAAATGTGTGGTCAGGGAGATAGACAGAGGGAAAGAAACTCACTTTAAAAAGGGAATTAGAAAAATACTTTAAGATGAACACGTTTCAGGAATATTGGAAATGGACAGGCGATTGGGGTAATGAGAGGGACGAGGCCGTGGAGCGATTTTGTCGTAGAGACACAGCACTGAAACAGTCCCTTCGGCCCACTGTGTCTGTGCTGACCAACAACCACCCATTTATACTCAACCTGCATTAATCCCATTATTCGTAACACATCCCCACCATTCTCTTACCACCTACCTACACTTGGGATAAATTACAATGGCCAATGTACCTATCAACCTGCAAGTCTTTGGCTGTCAGGAAACCAGAGCACACTGCTGAAACCCACGCGGTGACAGGGAGAACTTGCAAACTGCACACAGGCAAATTCGAACCTGTCTTGGTGGAGCTGTGAGGCTGTGGTGCTAACCACTGTGCCACCAATTCTATCGCATGGTTGGAATATTAAAATTAAGGTGTTACTGGACGAAAAGCCAATGTAGGTCAGTGAGCACAGAGATGTTGGGTAAACAGAATTTAGTGTAAATTAGAAGATGGCAGCAGAGTTTTGGATAACCACAAGGTTACAGAGAGTAGAATGTGGGAGACAAGCCAGGAGTGTGTTAGAATAGTCAAATCTCGAGGTAACAAAGGCAAGGTTGAGGGTTTCAGCAGTCGATGAGCTCAGCTGTCTCTCTCTCTCTCTCTCTCTCTTTCTCTGTCTCTCTCGCTCTCTCTCTCTGTCACCCTCACTTTCTCTATCCCATGCTCAGAATCTTAAATGTTTCAATCAAGTCGCCCCTTACTCTTCTAAACTCCAGCTGATACAAGCCTAGCCTGTCCAGCCTTTCCTCATAAGGCAGTCCGCCCATATTAGTCTAATAAACCTTCTCTGAACTGCTTACAACGCATTTACATCCTTCCTGAAATATGGAGACCAGTACTGTACACAGAACTCCAGATACTGTCTCACCAATGCTCTCCCTACCTTTGTATTCAATTCCACTCACAATAAATGATAACATTATATTAGCTTTCCTGATTACTTGCTGAACCTGCAGAGTAACCTTATGCAATTCATGCACCAGGACACCCAGATGCTCCTGCATCATAGAGTTCTGCAATGCCTCACCATTCAGATAATATGCTTAGTTTTATTTCCTACCAATATGGACAATTTCACATTTCCCCAGATTCTACTCCATTTCCCAGATCTTTGCATTCTCACTCAATCTATCTATGTCCCTTTGAAGCCTCCTTATGTCCCCTTCAGATCTTTGTGTCATCAACAAATTTAGCAACCACACCCTCGGTCCGTTCATCCAAGTCATTTAGATAAAAAAAAAGGTTGAGGACACAGCACTGATCTCTGTGGCACACCACTCGTTACATCCTGCCAACCAGAAAATTACCCATTTATGCCTGCTCTCTGTTTCCTGTTAGCTAACCAATCTTCTATCCATGCCAGTATGTTACCCCCTTCACCATGAGCTTTTATTTTCCGCAATAACTTTTGATGTGGCACCTTATCAAATACCTTCTGGAAATCTTTGTACAGGACATCCACCAGTTCCCTTTTAGCCACAGCACATGTTACTTCTTCAAAGAACTCCAGTTAATTGGTAGAACATAATTTCCCTTTCACAAAAACATGTTGACTCTACCTGATCACTCTAAATTTTTCTACCTGCCCTGCTATAAAATCTTTAATAATAGCTTCTAAAATCGAATCCACAGCCAGAAAGCCTTTCTCATCTGTCACAGATTGTTTCTCCACCATGTTTATTCTGATTTTGTGCTGTATTTGAACCTCCTTTTGGGTAATCTCCGACCCTAGATCAGACCTTACTGTGGTGTAGGAGAGGGAACAGAGACATCGGGATGATAGGCTTGGTTTACTTGGTTTGTGAGAAATAGTAAACTCAGTTGAGCGATCATTGCTGAGAATGGGTAGGACATTTGGCAAACAAAGAGAATTTATACTCAATCAAACGTGTGTGTTCATCACTGAGAGCGTGGGCGGTGGTGTTGTTGGGGGAGGGGGGGGGTACTTTCAGAGAGTTTTGAATAAGTAAAGCCAGAAATACAATGTCACTAGCATATCACAGGAACTAGTCAATTGATAACCTGGTAGACAAGAAAAACAGGCACACCTGGGGAGACGGACATCGTAAGGATTTTCGAGGTGTATGATGGGAATTACGATTTTATTCTCAATGGAATATCTGAGGATGTCCAGTAATGCAAATTTAAGCTAACAAAGGACCGAGGTAAGTTGGGCGATGGGGCACATCTGTGTACCTGAACAGAAAGTGCCGGAAATACTCAATGGATCTAGCAGCATCGGTGTGGAGAGAAACAGAGTTAATGTTTCAGGTCTGTGACCCCTCATCAGAACTGGTAAACGTTAGAAATGTTGTTGTACAAGCTGCAGATGGTAAGACCATGGACTTCCTGCATTCCATTCCACCCCCAATCCTTCACCTCAAACCTCCCCTTCTGATTTTATACTTTCCAATGATAGCCCAATACTGCCAACTTCCCAGTCACAGCAGTTCCAGAGACAGAAAGAGAGCAGCAGAAGAGCACTGATGGTGAAGCCCCATCATTTGGTCTGATACTCACAGCCACCAGATCAAATACTTACAGTGCGTGTACCTTAGAGGCTGGTATCGAGTCGGAATCTGCACGGGGTGAGTCACCGAGCACGAGTGAGCTGCAGCCAGGCCAGGGGGAAAGGATAGTTCATGTGTCAGATCACAGGAGGGTGAGGACACAAACAAGTTATAATACACAGGACTCAGATGTGAACATTGCTGGAGCTGCTGCCCATGTCGAGGTGGTGCAGTCTGAATCCGAGTCCTCAAGGCCTAGAGCAGCTCGAGGACGTCCTGAAAGGCCATCTGCAGTCTCCCTCAGTGAAAGTCAGCAGCCTTCCACCAGCCATGCTGCAGTCACTGAGAAACACTGTGTAGGAGCAGCTGAGGGAACCCACAAGACAGGGACTAAGGGAGTGCACAAGGATAAATAGTTCAGTTTTTGTTTGTATAATTGCATGTGTTGTTGGATGAAGATGATCATGAAAAACATTTTATTGGTGTTTTCTATTGCAGGATAGTGACCAAGGGGACGCTGCGATGGGGCGTCTCAGATGGGTGCAATGGTGGAGAAGAGGGGGATCCATGTTGGGAAAGGGAAGTTGTCCTCTGGGAACTGGAATCTTAGCAGCGTCTCTACGACAGCCTATCCGGGTTGAAATCATCCAGGAAATATCCTCCCTGCGTCCTCCTCCTCCTACTGAGGTAGCCTCCGGATTCCTGGTGCCAATGCCTCTGTCCTCATGATGGTGATGATATGAAGGGTGCAGCAGAACACCATGAACTTGGACACCTGCTGCAGTATGTACTGGAGGGTTCCGAGGGCTCCCCCCGAGCGGTTCAGACATCGGAAGCATTGCTTCACCTGGTGGTTTTGTGTGGGGGAGGGGAGTGTCCAGAGTTTAGAGGTCGTGAGCCACATTCTGGTAGTGCATGGAGGCCTGACGTGTTGGGAATGGCTGACTGCTTCAGAATGAAGGTTTGGTGGCTGCTGCCAGGATAGTGGGCATTTACCAACATGATGTACAGGGCATGTTCACACACCAACTGGACATTAATGGAGTGAGAGTTCTTTCAGTTCCTGTACCTCTCCCCGTTAACATGGGGACCCCGCAGAGCCACCTACACCATTAGGATTCCCGCTTTCCTGACAATGCCACGGGTTCTCTCATCCTGTTTCTCCCTGCTGAGGTAGCAGAAGTATAATTCACCTCACCCGACATAGATGGCCTCCGTCACACAGCAGATATATCAATAGACAACAAAGATAGAGATAATGGATACGTCACCCACTCTTGCCTGGATAGATCCAGATAAGAACATAAAAACTAGGATCAGGAGTAGCAGTTCAGCCCCTCGAGCCTGTTCTGTCATTCAATATGATCATGGCTGATCTCATCTCGGCCTCTACTCTACTTTTCTGCCCGTTCTCCATAACCCTTCAACCCATTACTAATGAAAAATCTGTCTATCCCCTCCTTAAATTTACTCAATGTCTCGGCATCCACCACGCTATGGAGTAGTGATTTCCACAGACTCAGGACTCTTTGAGAGAAGAAGTTTCTCTTCATCTCTGTTTTAAATCTGATCCCCCTTTATACTAAAACTATGACCTCTCGTTCTAGATTGCCCTACAAGAGGAAGCGTCAGCTCTACGTCTACTTTGTCAATCGTTTAATCATCTTATGTACCCCATTCGATCTTCTAAACTCTGGAAAGTAAAGGCATAAACTGCTTAATCTCTCTTCATTAGACAAACCCCTCATCCCTGGAATCAATCTCGTGACCCTCCTTTGAACTGCCTCCAGTGCAACTACATCCATCCTCAAGTAAGGAGACCAAAGCTGGACGCAATACTCCAGGTGCAGTCTCATTAATACCTTGTACAGTTGCAGCAACACTTTCCTACATTCTATTCCTTTAGCAATAAATTCCAAAATTCAATGTGCCTTCCTTATCCCCTGCTGTACCTGCAAACTAGCTTTCTGTGATTCATACGCGAGGGCACCCAGATTCCTCTGCATCGAAGCATTCTGACGTTTCCCTCCATTTAGATAATAATTTATTTTTCTATTTTTCTAACCAAAATGGATAACCTCACACTTATCCACGTTAAACTCAATCTTCCAAATTTTTGGCCCATTCACCTAACATGCCTATTTCAATTTGTAAATTTCTTATGTATTTATTGCAACTTACTATCCAATCTATTTTAGTGTCATCTGCAAATGTGGCTATCGTACCTTCTATCCCTGCATCTAAGTCATTAATATAGATTATAAATAGTTGGGGCCCAAGGGCCGAGCCCTGTGGTACCCCACTAGTTACATCTTGCCAACTAGAAAAAGACTCATTTATCACGACTCTCTGTTTTCTCTTTGTTAGCCAATCCTCTAACAAAGTTAATAAATTGCCCCTAACCCCATGTGATCTTACCTTGTGTATTATCCTTTTGTGTGGCAGCTTATCAAATGCCTTCTGGAAGTCTAGACAGAATACATCTACAGGATCCCCATTTTCCACATTTCTTGTCACAGCTTCGAAGCACTCTAGCAAATTCGTCAAACAGGATTGACCCTTCATAAAACCTGACACTGATGGGTTGCATTTTGACTTTCTAATGTCCTGTTATTGCTTCCTTAATAATGGATTGTAACTATTTCCCAATGATAGACGTTAAACTATTTGGTCTAGAGGTTCCTACTTTCTGTCTCCCTCCCTTTTTGGATAAGGGCGTTATACTGGCTTTTTTTCCAATCCACTGGAACCTTTCCCGCATCCAGGGAATTTTGGAATATTATAACCAATGGATCCACTATCTCCGCTGCCATTTCCTTTCAGACCCTAGGATGTAGGCCATCAGGCCTTGGGAATTGCCTGCCTTCAATCGCAATAGTTTGTTCTGTACTTTTTTCCGAGTGATTTTTTTTATTTATTCATGGGACGTGGACGTCACTGGCTAAGCCAGCATTTATTACCCATTTCTAATTGCCCGTGAGAAGGCGGTGGTGAGCTGCCTTCTTGAACTGCTGCAGTCCATGTGGGGTAGGTACACCCACAGTGCTGTTCGGAAGGGAGTTCCAGGATTTTGACCCAGCGACAGTGAAGGAACGGCGATATAGTTCCAAGTAAGGATGGTGTGTGACTCGGAAGGTAACTTTCAGGTGGTGGTGTTCCCATGTATTTTATGCCCTTGTCCTTCCAGTTGGGAGAGGTCGCGGGTTTGGAAGGTGCTGTCAAAGGAGCCTTGGTGCATTGCTGCAGTGCATCTTGTAGATGGTACACACAGCTGCTATTGTGCGAAGGTAATGGAGGGAGTGAATGTTTGTGGATGGGGTGCCAATCAAGTGGGCTACTTTGTTCTGGATGGTGTTTAGCTTCTTGAGTGTTGTTGGAGCTGCACCCATCCAGGCAAGTGGAGAGTATTCTATCACAGTGCTGACTTGTGCCTTGTGGACAGGCTTTGAGGAGTCAGGCGGTGAGTTACTCGCCTCTGGATTCCTGGCCTCTGACCTGCTCTTGTAGCCACGGTAATTCTATGGCTACTCCAGTTCAGTTTCTGGTCAATGGTAGCCCCTAGGATGTTGATAGTGGGGGATTCAGCGATGGTAATGCCGTTGAATGCCAAGGGGAGATGGTTAGATTCTCTCTTGTTGGACATGGTCATTGCCTGGCACTTGTGTGGCGCGAATGTTACTTGTCACTTATCAGCCCAAGCCTGGATATTGTCCCGGTCTTGCTGCATTTCTACATGGACTGCTTCAGTATCTGAGGCATCACGAATGGTGCTGAACATTGTGCAGTCATCAGCGAACAACCCCACATCTGACCATATGAGTGAAGGAAGGTCATTGATGAAGCAGCTGAAGATGGTTGGGCCAAGGACACTACCCTGAGGAACTCCTGCAGTCATGTCCTGGAGCTCAGATGATTGACATCCATCAATCACAACCATCTTCCATTGGGCTAGGTTTGAATCGAGCCAGAGGAGGGCTTTCATCTGATTCCCATTTACCTCAGTTTTGCTCGGGCTCCTTGATGCTATATTCAGTCAAATGCTGTCTTGATGTCAAGGGCAGTCACTCTCACCTCACCTCTTGAGTTCAACTTTTGTGTCCATGATTGAACCAAGGCTGTAATGAGGTCACGAACTGAGTGGCCCTGGCGGAAACCAAACTGAGCATCACTGAGCAGGTTATTGCGAAGCAAGTGCCGCTTGATGGTACTGTTGATGACACCCTCCTTCACTTTACTAACGATGGGAGTAGGCTGATGGGGCGGTAATTGGCCAGTTGGATTTGTTCTGCTTTTTGTGTATAGGACATACCTGGGCAATTTTCCATATTGCAGGGTAGATGCCAGTGTTGTAGCTGTACTGGAACAGCTTGGCTAGGGGTGCGGCAAGGTCTGAAGCACAGGTCTTCAGCACTGTTGCCGGAATATTGTCAGGGCCCATAGCTTTTTCAGTATCCAGTGCCTTCAGTCGTTTCTTGATATCATGTGGAATGAATCGAATTAGCTGAAGTCTGGCATCTATGATGCTGGGGACTTCAGGAGGAGGCCGAGATGGATCATCAACTCGGCCCATCTAGCTGAAGATTGTTGCAAATGCTTCAGCCTTATCTTTTGCACTGATGTGATGGGCTCCCCCATCATTGAGGATGGGGATATTTGTGGAGCGACCTCCTCCAGTTAGTTGTTTAATCAGGGCTGAATGTGGCAGGACTGCAGAGCTTAGATCTTATCCATTGGCTCTGGGTTCGCTGAGCTCTGTTCGCTTAGCTTACGCAGTTTCACACGCAGATAGTCCTGTGTTGTAGCTTCACCAGGTTGACACCTCATTTTGAGATATGCTTGGTGCTGCTCCTGGCATGCCCTCCTGCACTCTTCATTGAAACAGGGTTGGCCTCCTGGCTTGATGGTAATGGTAGAGTGGGGGATATGCCGTACCATGAGGTTACAGATTGTGATTGAGTACAATTCTGCTACTGCTGATGGCCCACAGCGCCTCACGGATATCCAGTTTTGCATTGCTAGATCTGTTGGAAATCTGTCCCATTTATCACGGTGGTAGAACCACACAATACGATGGAGGATATCCCCAATGCGAAGTTGGGACTTCGTCTCCACAAGGACTGTGCAGTGGTCACTCCTACCAACTCTGTCATGGACAGATGCATCTGTGGCGGGCAGATTGGTGAGGACGAGGTCAAGTATGTTTTCCCCTCTTGTTGGTTCCCTCACCACCAGCCACATACCCAGTCTTGCAGATATGTCCTTTAGGACTCGGTCAGCTCGGTCACTATTGGTGCTACCGAGCCACTCTTGGTGATGGACATTGAAGACCCCCACCCAGAATACAGTTCTGCCCTCGCCACCCTCATTGCTTCCTCCAAGTGCTGTTCAACATTGAGGAATACTGACTCATCAGCTGAGCGAGGGCGGTATGTGGTAATCAGCAGGAGGTTTCCTTGCGCATGTTTGATCTGATGCCATGAGGCTTCATGGGGTCCAGAGTCGATGTTGAGGAATCTCAGGGCAACTCCCTCCCGACTGTATACCACTGTGCCACCACCTCTGCTGGGTCTGTCCAGCCGGTGGGACAGGCCATACCCGGGGATGATGGTGGCAGTGTCTGAGACATTGTCTGTAAGGTTTGATTCCGTGAGTCTGACTATGTCAGGCTGTTGCTTGACTAGTCTGTGGGTCAGCTCTGCCATCTTTGGAACAAGCCCCCAGATGTTAGTAAGGAGGACTTTGCAGGGTGGACAGGGCTAGGTTTTGCCGTGGTCGTTCCCGGTGCCTAGGTCAATGCTGGGTGGTCCGTCTGGTTTCATTCCTTTATAATGACTTTGTAGAAGTTAGTTACAACTGAGTGGCTTGCTAGGCCACTTCATAGGGCATGTAAGAGTCAACCACATTGCTGTCACATGTAGGCCAGACGAGGTAAGGACAGCAGATTTCCTTCCCTAAAGGACATTAGTGAACCAGATGTGTTTTTACAAAAATCGACAGTGGTTTCATGGCCATCACTAGACTAGCTTTTAATTCCAGATTTATTAATTAAATTCAAATTCCACCTTCTGCTGTGGTGGGATTGGAACACATGTCCACAGAGCAATACCCTGGGTCTCTGGGTTATTGGTCTAGTGACAATAGCACTATACCACCGCCTACCCATGCTACGCTACCGCCTCCCCATATAATGATTGTTCTAAATTCCTCTCTTTCTATAACTTCTGCATTACCTGTTACTATTGGGATGGTACTAGTGTCCTGAACCGTGAAAACTGAGGCAAAATACTGATTTAATGTTTCCTACATTTCTGTTTCCCCCTCTATCAACTTCCCAGTCTCATCCTCCAAGGGACCAATATTAACTTTAGCTACTCTCTTACCTTTCATAAACTTATAGAAGCTTTTGCAATCCGTGTTTATATTTTGTGCTAATTTTCTTTCACAATTTACTTTTGCACTTTTTATTACTTTTTTAGTAACCCTTTGTTGATCTTTAAAAAATTCCCAATTTTCCAGCCAGCCAGTGGCCTTTGCAATATGGTATGCCTTCGTCTTTGTCTTTATTTTATCCTTAACGTCCTTGCTTAGCCATGGATGTCTTTCCGGCTCGTTGAACCTTTCTTCCTCTCCAGTATATATTTTAGTTGGGAGGAATTGCATTTCTCCTTAAACATCTGCCACTGCTCATCAACTTTCCTACCTTCCAGTCCTCCTTCCCAGTCCACTCGGGCCAAATCAGTCCTCATGTCTATGTAATTACCTTTGTTTAACTCCAGAAAGCTAGAGCGGACTCCAGTTTCTCGCCCTCAAACTGGATTTGAAATTCCAGCATGCGATGATCACTGTTCCGTGGAGGATCCTTAACTAAGAGGTCATTAATTAATCCCACCTCATTTCACTGTACCAAATCTAGAATAGCCTGCTCCCTGGTTGGTTCCACAACATATTGCTCCTAAAACCAATCTCAAATACATTCAATGAACTCTCCCTCGAGGCTACCTTTGCCAATTTGACTAATCCAGTCTATATACATATTAAAATCACCCTTACCGTACCTTGCTCACAAGCCCACAGTATTTCTTGGTTTATAATGGTCCCCACTGCGGAACTACTGTTTGGGTACCTGTAGATTGCTGCCACCAGGGACTTCTTCACCTTGCTATCTTTTATTTCTACCCAGACTGATTCTACACCTTGATCTCCAGTGCCTATATCATTTCTCACCATAGCACTGATCTTCTTCTAAACTAACAAATCTACACCTCCTCCTTTTCCTTCCTGTCTATCCTTCAAAAATACTGAGTACCCTTGGATATTCAATTCCCACGTCTCAGTCATCGCCAATAAATCATACCCATTCGTCTTCATTTGTGCTGCTAACTCATTTATTTTATTCTGAATGCTTCGTGCATTCAGATCCAAAGCCTTTAAGTTTGTTTGATTATCAATTTTCAAATTTATATAAAAGTTCAATGAAACTGAGACCTTAATAGCCACTGACAGCTCCGTCCTCACCCTGGTGTCAGGCTCCAGATCTTGTTGCAGGAGTTTACACAGCTCTGTGACCACCTCCTTTTTGAATCAGTGACCTCACACACTGCTCCTGGGTTAGGTGTAGGTGGGAAAAGTGCTCTTGGAAAACCCGGGGTGGGTGGGAAAAACCCCTTCCTCCTCCCGCTTTACAGAGCTTCCTCTCTCTGCAGCTTCTGCTCCATTTGTTGGTCATGTTACAGACCCAGAGACACTGTAACTACAGTCCCAATACCTCGTCCAGAGTTGGGTCACAAATCTTCTGTCCGCCCTGAGTCTCTGCAGCAGCTTCCAACACAACCTCCAGAAAACCATCCACAGCACTAACGTTACAATAGCAGAAGTAAGTCAAAAGCCCCTAACCTGTAAGTTGGATGCCTGGTCCTTTTAAATAACACTAGATGGACTTACAAGTGCTGCTGAATGTGTGTTCAGCTGAGAGTGACTAACACAGGCAGTCAGTGGACATGCACGGACAAAGTGTCAAAGAAGTACATCAAAGATGTCAGAATGGCTGATTGACATCAATTCAAACCCTTTCTCACACGAACAGCACATGCATGGTATACACAGGCTAGGTCCCTGCCCAGCCCGGGGCACTGTGCTTGCCACATTAGAAGTGGCCGGCTGTGCAGTTCACATCATTTTCTGGATCCAGGTTTCATCGCTTTGGCACCAGTGCTGCCACAGAGTGAAAATAACAGCAGATGAAGAAATAGAGTGATAACAGCTCACTTCTAAAAGGGAATTGGAAAAAGACTTGAAGGCATAAGATTGACAAGAATATGTGAAATGGAAGGGAAATGGGACTAATTTGAGGGGTGAGGCCATGGAGAGATTCAAACACAAGAATAAGAATATGAAAATTAAGGTGCTGCCAAACTGGGAGTCAATGTACATCAGTGAGCACAAAGGTTATGGGTGATCAGGATTTGGTGTGAGTTAGGATACAGGCAGCAGAGATCTGGATGGGCTGTGCTTTATGGAGGTTTATAACTGGGAGGGTGACCAGGATAGAATTGGAATAGTCAGGTGTGGATTTAACAAAGGCACAGATGAGGGTTTATTCAGCAGACGGGCTGAGGCAGAGGTGATGACGGGTGATGTTACAGAGGTGGTAGTAGGTGGGGTTGGTCTTGGGGGGAATATGGTGATGAACTCATCTCAGGTATAAATATAAAACAGAGGTTCCAAACAGTCTGTTTCAGTCTCAGAAATTGCGTAGGGAGGGGAATTCAGATAGTGGACATAGTGTGGAGTTTGTGACAGAGACTGAACACAGTGGCTTAAGTCTTCCCAAGATTTACATGACAAGAACACTAAATCAATGAAATGTGGTTTATAGATCTAATAGTTGGATGCAGAGACTTACCAGGGACACCAATAATAGCGAGGATGGGATAGTAAATCGTTTCAATCATTTTCAGAGCATAATAGATACGAAATTCTAATATCATCCAAACATAATCAGCAGTAACCAGGCCAAACCAAAAGGAGAAAGTCCTGCTGTCCATTGCTGTAATATTCCAATCTATTGTCCTCAGATTCTGACCCATTGTTGCAATATTCTTATCTATTGTTCTCAGATTCTGATCGATCCTCTCTCTCTCTCTCTCTCTCTCTCTCTCTCTCTCTCTCTCTGCAGTCACGGATCCCTGTTAGTGCCGTGGGTAATGCTCCCACTGACACTATGAGTTAACACATTGAAAGGACTCCCTTATTAATAGAACAGGGAAAACCTCCAGTGACACAATTAGTGTCCATAGTGACTGACATTAATTACAGTCAATGAACAAACAGGTTCAGTTAACCCCTTTTTCTCCAACACTTTTTGTACCACAAGAGTGTGGAAGTGTTCCTATGTCTAGTTTGGATATATGAGGTTTGTTGAAAAAAGGAATGGTGGAAATAGCAGAGGCACTGGCCAGAAGCTTTCAATCCTCCTTGGATCTGGGAGTGCTGACAGAGGACTGGAGGGTTGTAAATGTTACAACCTGCTTACAAAAGGAGACATTAGTTAAACCCTGCAACTACTGACCAGTCAGTCTAATGTCAGTGCTTGGAAATTTCTAGAGGCCATAACCCTGTACAAACATATATATTTCTTGAAAGAACATGGGATAATAAATGTCAAACAGCACGGATAGGTTAATGACCAATCACGTCTGATAATCATGATCAAGTTCGTTGATAACATAACTGAGTGTTGAAGAGGATAGTGTGTTTTATGTTATGTATACGGACTTTCAAAAGGCCTGTGATCAAATGACATGTCATAGTCTTGTTATTAAAAATGGAGCACATGGATTAATGTGACAGTCATAGCGTGGATATGACACTGAATCAGGGACAGAAAGCAGAGTGAAGTGATGAACGGTCATTGTTCAGACTGGTGGAGGGGGAGTATTCAGTGTTGTTTCTCTGGGGTTAGTATTAGAATCAGTGCTTTTCCTGGCATGTGGATAGATATACAAGTGATAGAGACTTATATGTTAAAAAACATAATTTCAATGCTTGCAGATGACATGAAACTCATAAATAAGGATGGCAAAGACGCAAACCACAGAATTATCCAATCTCACAGACTTTGTTTATTTTTAATTTATTCTAGACTTCAATACAAATTCAAATTTATTTCTCACTCTATAACTTATTTGTGTGATTTGCCTATGAGTGTGTGCATGAATGTGTACCTTATATTTTTATTATTTTATTCAGATCCAGTTTAGATTCTTAAGTATAATAAACTCACCTCTTGTTTAAACTCAAGAAAACCTGTCCGATTGGTTCTTTCACGATCACAATAAAGGTAAAAGGTAAAATACTCACTGAGGTGGTCAGCACGTCCACTGCTAAAAAGGAATAAATCCAGTTGCGAACAAATAAAAAATAGGACAAGAGGGGAGCCTGAGACCTCTCCTCACCTGGCTGTAACAGAAATGTGGAGGTTCTCGAGATCGTAACCCAACGACAAACGAGAAATTGGAAATATCATCGAGTCACAGAGTTATACAGCACAGAAACAGTCCCTTCGCACCACTGTGTCCTTGCCGACCATCAAGCCTGTCCATTTTAATCCCATTTTCCAGCACCAGTCCAGTAACCTTGTATGCTATGGCACTTCAAGTGCTAATCTAAATACTTCTTAAATCTTGTAAGGGTCCTGCCTCTTCCATCCCTTCAGGTAGTGTGTTCCGGATTCCAACCACCCTCTCGGTGAATTTTTCTACCCTCAAATCACCTCTAAACCGCCTGCCCCTTAACTTAAATCAATGCCCCATGGTTATTGGCACTTCCACTAAGGGAAAAGATTTCTTCCTATCTACCCTAGCTGTGCCCTCATAATTTTTCGTGCTTTCCGTCTCTCACTCTTTTTGAATAAAGTAGGTAGATTCGCAATAAGGGAGTTACATATAGAGTGACGTAACTTGGTGCAGGCGAAAACCCCTCTCTGTTGAAAAGTTGAGTAATGTAGCAGGACAGTTAGGGATTACTCTCCGTCCAAAGCTAGGAAACCCGAAATCCTAAGACTTGTGGCCAACCATTTTTCACTTGAAGCTGAAGACTCAAACAGGGTTAGAATCACTAACAGATAGAGTAATGTTAGCTATGGTAAAACTAGAACAGAAGAGATTAGAATTAGAATTCCAGAGAGAGAGAGAGAAAGATCAGAGTGAGTGTCTAGAAAGGGAAAAAGTAAGTGTTCCAGATTGAGAAGGAGGAAAGGGAGTTAAGGTGGCTCAAACAACTAGATGAAGACCCAGTGCACCTAGTGAAGGCACAGCTAGTGAGGGAGCTGCCCCTAGCTCAGGACCATGTGCTGAACTCTTAAACGTCTCCCAGTTCATTCCAAAGTTCAATGAGGAGGATGTGGCAGAATATTTCATCACTTTTGAAAAGCTTGCAAAGCAGCTGAAATGGCCAGCAGAGAGTGGGATGCTGTTTGTACAATGCAAAATAACAGTCAAAGCCCATGAGGTTTATTCACTGCTGCCATAAAGGTACAGATAAAGGTACATCAGATTATGAGGTGACTAAAAATGCTATCCTGGGTGTATATGAGATAGCATCGGAAGTCACCACCAAAGATTCTGAACCATCGGAAAGCAGCCTGACTAAACTGACTTCGAGTTTGAAGGAGTTACGCAGCTAAGGAATATAGGAACATAGGAGCTGAATTCAACCATTCAGCCCATCGATCCTGCTCCACCATTCAATATGATCATGGCTGATCATCCTCTTCAATGCCTTTTCCCCCACACTATCCTCATATCCCCTTCTGTCAGTGGTATTTAGAGATCTGTCAATCTATACTTTAAACATACTCAATGACTGCGCTTCCAGAGAAGGGTAGAGAATTCCAAAGGTTCACAACCCTCTGAGTAAAGAAATTACTCCTCATCTCTGTCCTAAGTGGCTTTGAAATTGTGTCCCTTTGTTCTAGATTCCCCAACCAGGGGAAACATCTTAGCTGCCTTGTCTATCCCTTTAAATATTTTGTAGGTTTCAATGAGATCACCGCTCATTCTTCGAAACTCCAGAGAATGCATGTTCAGTTTCTTCAATCCCTTTCCGTAGAACAGTTCCGCCATCCCAGGAACAAGTCTGGTGAATCTTTGTTGCAGTCCCTCTATGGTCATAATATCCTTCCTCAGATAAGGGGACCAAAACTGCACACAGTACTCCAGGTGCGATCTAACCAAGGTTCTATACAATTGAACCAAGACTTCACTACTCCTGTATTCAAATCCTGTTACAATAAAAGTAACATACATTAGCCTTCCTAAATGCTTGCTGCACCTGCATGTTAGCTTTAAGTGACCTATTGACAAGGACACCCAGGTCCCTTTGTACATCTACACTTTCTCATCTCTTACCATTTAAGAAATACTCTGCATATCTATTCATTCTACCCAAGTGGCCCACCTCACAGTTTTCCACATTATATTCCATCTACCATGTTCTTGCACACTCACTAAGTCTGTCCAAATCCCCTTGAAGCCGTTTTGCATCTTCCTCACAACTCACATTCCCACCTAGTTTTGTGTCATCTGCAAACTTGAAAATATTTCTTTGGTCCCCATATCCAAATCATCGATATATATTGTGAACAGCTGGGGCTCAAGTACTGTGCCCTGCGGTACCCCACTAGTCACAGCCTGCCAGCGCAAGAATGACCATTTATTCTTACTCTGTTTCCTGCCTGTTAACCAATTCTTACTGCATGTCAGTATATTACCTCCTTTCCCATGTGTTTTAATGTTGCTTACCAAGCTCCTGTGGGGCACTTTATCAAATGCATTCTGAAAATCCACCGGCTCCCCTTTTCTATTCTGCGAGTAACATCCTAAAAAACCTCCAACAGGTTCGGCATGAATGATTTCCTATTCATAAATCCATGTTGACTCTGCCCAATCAGATCCATTTATCACATACTTTAGAAAAGATTCTAGCACTTTCCCTAGTACTGATGGAAGCCGAACAGGTCTGTAATTCCCAATTTTCTTTTTCCCTCCCTTCTTAAATAGTGGGGTGACATTTGCGACCTTCCAATCTGCAGGAAGCGTTTCAGAATTGATAGAATTTTGAAAGTGGATCACCAATGTATCTACAATCACCATAGCTACTTCCTTCAATACTCTGGGATGTAGAATGTTTAGTTTAGAGATACAGCACTGAAACAGGCCCTTCGGCCCACCGAGTCTGTGCCGACCATCAACCACCCATTTATACTAATCCGACACAAATCCCATATTCCTAACACATCCCCACCTGTTCCTACATTTCCCTACCACCTACCTATACTAGTGGCAATTTATAATGGCCAATTTACCTACCAACCTGCAAGTCTTTTGGTTTGTGGGAGGAAACCGGAGCACCCGGAGAAAACCCACGCAGACACAGGGAGAACTTGCAAACTCCACACAGGCAGTACCCAGAATTGAACCCGGGTCGCTGGAGCTGTGAGACTGCAGTGCTAACCACTGCGCCACTGTGCAATCAGATGATTGTGAATTATCACAACTTCTTGCTAATACTAATTTCCCTCAATTCCTCATTCTCCCAAATCCCTTGGATCTCTAATTCTGGGAGATTTCTTGTCTCTTCCACAGTGAAGAAAGACACAAGATAATCATTTAGCTTCTCTGCCATTTCTCTATTCTCCATTATAAATTCTCCTGACTCTGCCTGTAATGGACCCACATTTGTCTTTGCTGAATGTTTCCATTATACGTACCGTTAGAAGATTTTACAATGCATTTTTGAGTTTACTTTTGACCAGTAGATATGGACAGTCAAGATAGAGACCAAATATGAAAACCTCAGAGTGGTGATCCTTCTCGAGGAGTTTCCACCGTATTAAGGCAGGCCACCTCCCATTAAAACCCACATAAAGGAACAAAAAGATGAAAGAGCCAGACAGGTTGCAATTCTGGCCGATGAATTTTCCTTTGTACAGCAGGCCAAAAGGTAAACCCTTCCCCAGTCATCCCAAAGATCCGAGAATAAAAGGTGGGGGAGTGAAAGGAGCCCGAATAGTCATGGACAAGAAGGAAAAGCGATGGACACAGAGGCCTATCCTCAGGCCAAATAGTACGGTACTGAGAGCAGGAGTAACTGATGAAGATCTGTGTGTTTCTACTGTAATAAGGCAGGTCACCATCGAGGTGAATGCTGCAAGTTATCAGAAAGCCTGTAGGATTAAACAGGGTCCACCAGATTAGTGCAGGAAAAGGGTCCCTGATGGAAAGCACAGCAGATCAGGCTGTGCCTTTCACTGTGGCAGTCAGACCCAGTAAACCTACCACAGAGAGTGCGGGAAAACTTAACAAAATCCCTGAGAGTTAGCAGGAACTTTTCCCAAGGAAAAGTGACCCCATACCCCTTAAGTGAGGCAAGCAAGTCCATAGTCATACTCAGGGATACAGGGGCTACCCAATCCCTTCTGCTGTGAGAGTGCAGTAAATGCTAGAGTGTTAGTGAATGGTATTGGAAGTCAGTATATGTCCATACCTTTATATCGGCTGCACTTGGAGTGTGACCTAATTTCAGGACTGGTAACCATCGGGATTGTCCCTTGTTTATCAGTGTATGGGCCGACCTGCTCCTGGGTAATGATCTGACAGGGGAAAAGTAGGAAGCTTCCCCAGTAGTTCTAGAGAGACCAAAAGAGGTCCGGGAGACTGACCTTCTCCCTGATTGTGTGGTGACTCGGTCCATGGCCAAACAGTCCCCTGAACTGACACTGCAGACGGATGACCCGACTGTCTGGTTGTGTGATATCTTCTTTGGGATGTTAGAGGACCCAAAGGATGTGTTAAACAGATTTTCGTTAGTTGAGTCTCAACAACCTGATCCAGTGTTAAAAATACAGTACAATGTAAGCACAGTCTGACCAAACCAAAGCTGAAACAGAGGGAGTTGCAGAGTGTTACTATTTAAAGAGTGAGGTGCTGATGAGGAAGTGTACACCTCTTCACAGACCTGCGGAGGAAGAGTGGACAGTGGTTCACCAGAGAGTGGTGCTGCTGAGGTCCCTTTAAGAAATATTAAGAATGGCCCACAACCTTCTAATGGATGGACATGTCAGTGCATGAAAAATCAAAGCCGCATAACACAGCGTTTTGACTGACCATAACTCCACAAAGATGTGGTGGAGTGCTGTCATACTGGTCACACATGCCAGGTTCTGGGGAAGTCCCAACCTGCAATAAAACCTGCACCAATAATCCCCAAACAAGAACCCTTCAGCAGAGTGCTGGTGGATTGTGTGGGACACCTGCTGAAAACAAAACGGGATTACCAGTATCTTCTCACCATTATGGACGTGGTGACCCGATTCTCAGAGGCCATTCTCCCAAAGAACAATCTCTACCAAGGTAGTGGTGGAGGGGCTACCCCAATTCTTTACCCGATATGGGCTGCCTGCTGAGAACCAGATGAATCAGGGCACACATTTTACGTCCAGTATTTTTGAAAAGGTCATGGAATTTCTGGACATAACCCAGCTAAAGTCCTCAGCCTACCACCCACAGTCACAAGGGGCTTTGGAGCAGTACCACCAGATCCTAAAGACAATGATCAGGCCATACTGCTATGAGTAACCTCATAACTGGGACAAAGGGCTGGAATTTCTCCTCTTGGTGACCAGGGACTTACCTAATGAGTCCACTGGCTTTAGTCTCTTTGAATTAGTTTATGGACACTAAGTGAGAGGTCCTTTTTAACGAATCAAGGAGAGGTTTTTGGGACACAGGGATGTGTCTTCCATTTTAGACAACATTTCCATGCTCTGGGAGTGGCTCACTAGAGCCTGTGCAATGGCTCAGGAACACCAAAAGACCTCTCAGGCAGCTATGTAAAGGTAAGCAGACAAAAATGCCAAGGCTAGAACATTTCAGCCCAGAGACCATGTATTGTTACTACTCCCTTTGCAGGGTGAACCCCTAAAATCCCACTTCAGTAGTCCATATCGAGTGGCAAAAGGAATGCTCAGGTAAATTATTTAATTGACACCCAGACGAAAGGAATAAAGTAAAGGTTGTGGAGGGGACAGACAAGTACAGATCTGTCAGACAGTCAGGAGGGAAGGAATGGAAAGGACAGTGAGTACAGGTTAGAGGAGAGCCAGGAGAATTCCCAGCTAGAATCCCCTACTCTCCGATTAGCCAACCCTGAAATGTTAGATAGATTAGACCACACGCTCTCTTCCTTAAATGCAGGTCAAAGAGGCACCCTAAAAAGGCTGCTAACAGCAATTACAGAAACGTACAAGGGCAATGAAAGGTCACAAAAACGGATGCCAATCCTGTGGGAGATGCCTCACCTAGTCAAAGTGCCGCAAGAGAGTGCAGTGAAAGTTGGACTGACACTTGCGAGCCGTAATGACTCCGAGCACATAGGACAGATCAGAAAAAATATCCTCCCCATAGTAAAGGGAAAAGTGAAGGTAAAATACCTTAAAGTAAACAGCACTTGTGTACCTCACCAGAAAGCTAAAAGTAAGGTCAGTGTGGATCTACCCACTGAAGAACCCAATGATCAGGTCCCAAACCCAAACAAATATAACCAAACAGTTCAAAGCAGAACTCTGCAAGAACAGCCAGGATCAAATCTGACACATAACCATCCCAGACAAAACTCCAACACAATTATATCAGTACAACTGAAACAGACAATGTCAGCTGCAGTAATTCTAAGATTAATGTGCGAATTTGAGAAGTGTATTTCCTTCCATTTCTTCCCACAATTCTGTCATGAAATGTTCCTATTCTCAATTTTCTTTCCATGTGCTGCGGCGGTGTCAAGATAACACCATCTGCCCAGTGAGGAATTTTAATTCATCGGTTGGAAACTTACACTAATCATTTAATGGAGAAAATCCTGCAGTTAACCTTGAAAAAACTGGCAGCCAAGATGGCCACCGCAATTGTTATCTGAAACACCTTTTCACATTCCAAGGCCTCCAACAGGAGAGACATATCTTATGCGCATGGACCTAAATCACTGGCTTGCTCTCGTGATTGAAGCCACCTCCAAGTCTGCCTCCAAGAAAACACTGAGGCATGTGGGCCTGCCACAAATGCACTTTAACCAGCCAAAGACTTCAAGAATATAACTTCAGCCAGAAGACCACCGAATCGTCCAACCTCACAGAATGAGTATTTTTTTAAAATATTAACTCTGGACTCCAATCCAACCACAAATATACTTCTCCCTCTGTAAACCATTTCTGTGTGATTCTCATGTGAGTGTGTGCATAAATGCGTGGTGTTTTTTTAATGATTTTATTTAGATCGGGTTTAGATTGTTATGTATAATAAACTCAGCTCTTTCGTGTTTAAACTCAAGAGAGCCTGTCCGATCGGTTCCTTCACCATCACACCAAAGGTAAAAAGTAAAATATTCACTGAGATAGTAAGCACATCCAATGTTTAAAAAGGACAAACACTGTTGCGGTCAAATAAGAGGAAGGACAAGAGGCGCGACTGTGACCCCTCCTCACCTGGCCGTAACAATAGGCAGGGTTGGGGATGGAGAGAATATGGGGATGAACTCAGATCAGCATTAAACAGCTACCAGAGATTGTAAACTTCCTGGTTCCACCTCAGTCAATGGCCAGTGAGTGGGATGCAGATCGTGGATAGGGAATAGAGTTTGTGACAGAAACTGAAGACAATGACTACAATCTTCTCATGCTTTTAATTGACAATAACGCGAAATCAGTGAAATATGGTTAATGAATCTAATAGCAGGATACTGAGACTTACCAGGGACACCAATAAGAGCGAGGCTGGGATAGTAAATACATTGAATCATCCTCAGAGTATAATAGACCCGATATTCTAATGTTATCCAATCTACAGTAAGCAAGCCAAACCAAGTGCAGGAAGTCCTGCTGTCCATTGTCGTAACATTCCAATCTGTTGTTCTCAGATTCTGATCTATCCTGTCACTCTCTTCTCAAGGCACTGATATCTGTTGGTGCCGGAGGTGATGCTCCCGCTGATACTATGAAATAACACATTGAACGAAGCCCCTTATTAACAGAAGAAGGAAACCCTCCAGTGACACAATTCAGGTCCATGGAGACGGACATTAATTACATTCACTAAAAAACAGGTTCTGTTAACCACTTTCAATCTAAAACTTTTTGCACCACAGCAAAGTTGAACATTTACCTGGTCTGGATGGGATGTATGAGGGTTGCTGAGGAAAGGTATGGTGGAAATAGCAGAGGCACTGGTCAGAATCTTTCAGTCGTCTTTGGATATGGGAGTGATAGAAGCTGGAAACCCTCCAGTGACACACAAGGTTCACGAATGTCCTTTAGGGAAGGAAATCTGCTGACCTTACCTGGTCTGACCTACATGTTACTCCAGACCCACAGCAATGTTGTTGACTCTTACATGCCCTCTGAAATGGCCTAGCCAGCCACTCAGTTGCATCTCATTTCTACGAAGGCAATAAAAAGGAATGAAACCGGATGGCCCACCCGGTATCGACCTAGGCACTAGAAATGACAATGACAAACCCAGCCCTGTCGACCCTGCAAAGTCCTCCTTACTCACGTAGTCGAAGTGTCACAAATACCTGCAGGTAGGAATGTCCCAGAGAACAAAGCGGAGAGTAACAATTACTCCTCCCCCACAGTCAGAGGGAAAGGGAACCACCCATCCCCTGAAGACAAAAGTCTTTCCATGAATCAGGGAGTTCAGGATAGACCCGCTCCCACCCCCACAACTCTCCTGAGGGGAAAGAAAGGGAAAGATTAAAGCAGACTTGGCACCTAGGACAGTCCATGTTTAATAAGCTTAGGATTGGTGAATGAATGGCCTTTCTATATCTTATATTTCTCAGACTCTGTTATGAAATGCACCGCTTGTCTTTAAATGGCACTTCGTTCCCCTGGGTGTGGAGGTGTCAGGCAAACCCCCGCCTGCCAAGACTGAGGCACACATTATTTCACCACATGAACATTAAAACTTAGATATTGTAAGTCCATGACAGGAAAGACGTTTGAATCCTACCAGACAATGTGAAAACAAAGGGAGCCAGTACCTTCCCCAATACACAGAAAGAGACCGGGTCAGGCCAGTCGGTCACGTGACCACCTACTGGACGACTCGGGGTGTTTTAAACTGGAAAACAGATTTTGAACTCAGAACAACATGTGCTCATGGACTGAGAACATCACCTCTCTTGTCTGCCTGCCTTCATCTTTTCCCACGGAACTGAATCTTGTAAAAACACTTGAAACTTAAAGAGAGAATGGTTTCCTCCGTGAACAAGGTTTTACGAAGACTACTGGGTCCCAACGAAATGCAAGATCAGATCTTCAATCAAGGAATACAGCGAGCTCGAGAAACAGTGAGAAGATATTGCCTCAAACTGTTCTACTTATCTTCTGTTCTGCTCTTTTCAGTCCCTATTTGCATGTTTATATTGCATGTGCATGCTAGTGTGGATGCATCATATATCCGTGGGCGTGAACCATACTAGAGTTTAAGTTGAAGGTTTAACAAATTTCATTCTTTCTTCTTTAAACATAGAAAGCCTGTTTGTACTCATTTCTTTGCCTTATGATTGTAAAGTTGTGAACAAGAATTCTCAAAGTGGAAGCTCAAAACACAGTGTGTTTAAAATGAAACCCCGTTACAATAAGGCCAGGTAACAACAGTAAAAGATCCCTAGACACAGTTCTCACGTGGTCGCAACAGGAAATCTGTTGCTGTGCTTCCTGCATTACAAGACTGACCACGCTTTGAAACGTACTCATTGGTTGTAAATGGCTTTGGGACTTGCAGTGGCCATGAAAGGCGCTACATAAATGGAAGTATTTTCTTTTATTTTCAATGCCAGAATGCAGGAAATTAGCTCAGTGACAGAAAGCAGAGAGTATTGGAGAATGGTTATTGTTCAGTCTGGATGGAAGTACACAGTGGGGTTCCCCAGGGTCACTGTTGGGATCACTGTTGCTGTATGTTAATACAATGGGCCTATCTTCAGAGGGGATAATCTCAAAGTTTTCAGATGGCAGGAAACTCAGAAATGTTAATAAACAGCGAGAAGGATAGTAACAGACTTCAGGAGGACAGAGACTGACTGGTGAAATGTACAGGAACATGGCAGATGTAATTTAACACAGTGAAGTGTGAAGTGAGACATTTGGGTAGGAAGTGTAAGGGAAGGCAATGTAGACAAATAGATTAAATGAAGAGACAGGAACAGAGAGACTGTTGTGTATTCACACAGATCTTTGAAGGTTGCACGAAAGTTGACAAGTTTATTCACTGATATTCAAACTTCTGACATTTGCCAGATAAAAATACTTTTGAGAACCAGGCTGAGTATAGAAGGTCCAGAAGAGAAATGAAAAAGCAGATAAGAGAAGCAAAAAGAGCGCATGAAAAGAGACTGGCACATAGCACTAAAGAAAATTCCAAAGTTTCTATAGGCTTGTAAATAGTAAAAGGTAAGTAAAAGGAGGAATGGGGCCGATTCGGGACCATAAAGGGGATTTACACATGGAGGCAGAGGGCATAGTTGAGGCACTAAATAAATACTTTGCATCTATCTTTTGCAAGGCAGAAGATATGGAATTCTTTTCTTTATTAGCTGAAGTATAAAATATAAGAGCAGGGAGGTTACGCTGGAACTGTATAACTCACTGGTTTGGCTGCAATATGAGTACTGTGTGCAGTTCTGGTCACCTTATTACAGAAAGGATGTAATTGCACTAGAGAGAGTACTGAGGAGATTTATGAGGATGTTGCCAGGACTGGAAAAATTCAGCTATGACGAAAGGTTGGATAGTCTGGGGCTGTTCTCGTTGGAACAGAGAAGGCAGAGGGGAAATCTGATTCAAATGTACAAAATTGCCTGGATAGAGTGGAGGTGAAGGGTCTATTCACCTTATCAGAGGGGTCAGTGACGAAGTGGCATGGATTTAAAGTGCGTGGTTGAAAGACTATAGGGGGAATGAGGACTTTACTTTCTCCCAGAGGGTGGTGGGAGTCTGGAATTCATTGCCCGAAAGGATAGTTGAGGCAGGAACCCATACCTCATTCCAAACGGAATATGCACCTCATGTGCCATATTCTATCAAATGCTGGAAGGTGGGATCAGAATGGGTGGATAGTTTTCATCTGGCATAGACACAATGGGCCAAGTGGTCTTTTTACGTGCTTTAAACTTTCTATGATTCTAAGATGCAACCCAGGCAATGTTGAAAGACGAGCTAGGTCAGACACTAGACTGGTTTAAAATTGAGAAAGAGGAAGCATTAGATAAGCTATCTGTACTTAAAGTGGATAAAGACCAGGACCAGATAACATGCACCCAAGTATACTGAGGGAAGTGAGGGTGGAAATCGCAGAGGTACTGACCATAATTTTCCAATCTTCCTTCGACTCGGGGGTGATGACAGAGGGCTGGAGAATACAAACGTTACACCCTTGTTCAAAAGAGGGTGCAACCACTAACTGTGTGAAAATATTTTCCTCATGTTGGCATTGCTATTTTTTAAACCAATTACATTAAATCTAGGCCCATCCTTTCTTGATCGTTTGACGAGTGGGAACAGTTTTTCCCTTCCTACTCTGTCCAGACCCCTCATGATTTTTAAAGGTTTAGATAAGATATAGGCAAGGAAAAACTGTTCCCGTTAACTGATGGAACACGGACCAGGGAACACAGATGGAAGGTTTTGGGTAAGAGATGCAGGGGGAATATGAGGCAGAACCTTTTTACACAGTGGATGGTAATGAGCTGGAAATCACTGCCCATGAGGGTGGTGGAAGCCGAGACAATCAATGATTTAGGAACATAGGACCATAAGAGCAGGAGTAGACCATTCAGCCCATCCAGCCTGACCTGCTATTCAATATGATCGTGGTTGATCATACACTTCAATGCCTTTTCCCCACACTATCCTCATATCCTCTTATCTCATTGATATTTAGAAATGTATCAATCTCTGCTTTGAACATCAACAATGACTGAGCTTCCACAGCCCTCTAGGTTAGAGAATTCCAAAGATTCACAACCCTCTGAGTAGTGACATTTTTCCTCATCTCTGTCCTAAGTGGCTTCCCACTTATTTTGAAATTGTGTCTGCTAATTCTAGATTCCCCAACCAGGGGAAACATCTTAGCTGCATCTACCCTGTCTATCTCTTAAAGTATTTTGTCGGTTTCAATGAGATCACCTCTGATTCTTCGAAACTCTAGAGAATAGTTTCCCCAATCTCTCTGCATGAGACAGTCCCGACATCCCAGGAACAAGTCTGATGAACCGTCGTTGCTCTCTCTGTATGGCAATAATATCCTTCCTAAAGTAAGGGGACTAAAACTGCGCACAATACTCCAACTGCGGTCGAACTAAAGTTCTATAAAATTGTAGCAAGACTGCACTACTCCTGTACTCAAATCCTCTTACAATAAAGGTTAACATGCCATTAACCTTTGTAATTGCTTGCTGCACCTGCATGTTAGCTTCCAGTGACTTATTGACAAGGACACCCAGGCCCCTTTGCACATCTACACTTCCTAATTTATCTCTTCAGAAATACTCTGCACATCTATTCCACCCACCAAAGTGGATTACCTCACATTTTTCCACATTATATTCCATGTTGTTTCCCACGCACCAAGTCTGAACAATTCCCCTTGATGCCGCTCTGCATCTTCCTCACAATACACATTCCCACCTAGTTTTGTGTCATATGTAAAGTTGGAAATATTACATTTGGTCCCAACATCCAAATCATTGAAATATATTGTGAACAGCTGAGGCTCAAGCTCTGATCCCTGCAGTACCCCACTAGTCACAGCCTGCCAACGTGAAACTGATCTGTTTATTCCTACTCACTGTTTCCAACCTGTTAACCAATCTTGAATCCATGCCAGTATATTGCCTCCTATCCCATGTGCATTAATTTTGCGAAGCAACCTCCTTTGGGGGAGTTATCAAAAAACTGAAAATACAAGTATACCATGTCCACCAACTCCCCGTTAGCAATTCTGTTAGTAACATCCTCAAAATCTCCAACAGGTTCGTCAAACATGATTTCCCATTGATAAACCATGTTAACTGTGCCCAATCAGATCATTATTATACAAGTGTCCATTTAACATTCTTTAGAAATGATTCTAGCAGTTTCCCAACGATTAATGAAAGGCTAACATGTCTGTAATTCCCTGTTTCCTCTCTCCCTCCCTTCTTAAATAGTGGGGTGACAGTTGCGCCCTTCCAATCTGCAGGAAGCGCTCCAGAATCTACAGAAATTTTGAAGATGATAAGCAATGCATCCACTATCTCCATAGCTATCTCGTCAACACTCTGGGATGTAGAATATCAGGTCCTGGGGACATACCAACCTTCAGCTCCATTAACTTCTCCAATACAACCTTTTTACTAATACTAATTTCCTTCAATTCATTGCAGTTTTGAAGAAAGGTCACTGACCTGAAACGTTAACTCTGCTTCTCTCTACACAGATGCTGCCAGACCTGCTGAGTGTTTCCAGCATTTCTTGTTTTTATTTCAGATTTCCAGCATCCACTGTATTTTGCTTTTAATTTCCTTCAATTCCTCATTCCCCCAATCCATTGGATCTCTAATTCTGGGAGATTTCTTATATATTCCTCGGTGAAGACAGACACAAAGTAATCATTTAGCTTCTCTGCCATTTCTCTGTTCCCCATTATAAATTCTACTAACACTGCCTATGATGGACCCACTTTTGTCTAAGTCAAACGTTTCCTTTTTACATACCTGTAGAAGCTTTTACAGTCCGTTTTTTATATTTTTCCCAGCTAACATTTACATTCTATTCTCCCTTTCTTTATCAGTTTCTTCATCCTCCTTTGGTGCATTATAAAATCCTCCCAATTCTCAGGTTTACTACTATTTATGGCAACTTTATAGGCCTTGGATAGAGTCATAGAGAGAGACAGCACTGAAACAGGCCTTTCGGCCCATCGAGTCTTTGCCGACCAACAACCACCCATTTATACTAATCCTACATTAATCCCATATTCCCTACCACATTCCCACCATTCCCTTACCACCTACCTACACTAGGGGCAATTTATAATTGCCAATATACCTATCAGCCTGCAAGTCTTTGCTGTGGGAGGAAACCGGAGCACCCGACGGAAACCCACGAGTTCATAGGAAGAACTTGAAAACTCCACACAGGTAGTACCCAGAACTGAACCCGGGTCGCTAGAGCTGTGAGGCTGTGGTGCTAACCACAGTTTTTATCTTACACAATCCTCAACTTCCTTTGTTGTCCACAGTTGACTGCCTTTACGGTTGGGGTTTATGTGCCTGGAATGAATGTATTGTTGCTGTAAACTATATAATATTTCTTTAAAGACTGTCGATTGCCTATGTACTGTCATACCTTTTAATGTATTTTTCCAATCCACCTCGGGCAATTTTCCCCTCATACCTTCCGAATTTCCTTTGTTCAAATTTAACACCCTGGCTTAAGATTGAATGAAGTTACTTTCAAGCATAATTTCAAATTCTATCACATCATGGTAATTCATCCCTAAAGGTAATTTTACAATAAAAGTATTAATTAGTCATGTCTCATTACATAATACTTGATCTAAAATAGCCTGTTTTTAGGTCGGTTCCTGAACACACTGCTCTCGAATACCATCCCGAACATACTCCAGAAACTCATCATCCATAGCATTTGTTCTCATTAGGTTACCCATTCTATATGAAGACTGAAGTCACGCGTGATTACTGTATTAACCATGCAATGTGATTCTCCCATCTCCATTAATGCCATGCCCCACGCTAACACTACTGTTTTGTAGCCTATAAACAGTTTTCTGCCCCTTGCTGTTTCTTAGCTCCACCCAAGCAGATCCCTTATTTTGTTCTTCAGACCTGAGATCCTCCCTTACTAATGTACTGATCCCATCCCTTAATATCATCGCAACATTACATTGTCTCACTTTTTGCCTGTCCTTCTGAAAGGTCGAATATGCCTGCATTTTCAGTTCTCAGTCTTGGTCAACCTGTAACACCTTCCCGTTATGACAATTCAATCATACCCATTTACCTCTATTTGCGCCTTTAAATCATCTACCCTGCTCCGAATACTGCGTACATCCAAGTACAGTGCCCTTAACCGTGTCTTCTTGACATTCTGCATTCCAGTTGATGCTCATCTTTGTTTCGCCGACCTTCGAATGTCACTTTCTGCTTTTCTACCTCCTGTTACCAGCTTTACTTCCTCCCAATTTGATCCTTACTTCCAATTTTAAAAGGAAACTGGATGGGTGCTTGAAGTGCATCAAGGCAGCATTTGACTGAGTATGGCATCAAGGAGCCCTAGCAAAACAGGTCAATGGGAATCAGGGGGGAAACCCTTCGCTGGCTGGAGTTATACCTAGCGCAAAGGAAGAGGGTTGTGGTTGTTGCAGATCAACCATCTCAACTCCAGGACATCACTGCAGGGGTTCCTCAGGGTAGTGTCCTAGGCCCAACCATCTTCAGCTGCTTCATCAATGACCTTCCTTCAATCATAAGGTCAGAGGTGGGGATGTTCGCTGATGATTGCACAATGTTCAGCACCATTCGTGACTTCTCAGATACTGAAGCAGCCCGTGTAGAAATGCAGCAAGACCTGGGCAATATCCAGGCTTGGGCTGATAAGTGACAAGTAACATTCGCGCCACACAAGTGCCAGGCAATGATCATCTCCAACAAGAGAGAATCAAACCATCTCCCCTTGAATTCCATGACATTACCATCGCTGAATCCCCCACTATGAATATCCTAGGGGCTACCATTGACCAGAAACTGAACTGGAGTAGCCATATAAATACCGTGGCTACAAGAACAGGTCAGAGGCTAGGTATCCTGAGGCGAGCAACTCACCTCCTGACTCCCTGAAGCCTGTCCACCATCTACAAGGCACAAGTCAGGAGTGTGATGGAATACTCTCCACTTGCTTGGATGGGTGCAGCTCCAACAACACTCAAGAAGCTCGACACCATGCAGGACAAAGCAGCCTGCTTGATTGGCACACCATCCACAAACATTCACTCCCTCCACCACAGACGCAAAGTGGCAGCAGTGTATACTATCAACAAGATGCGCTGCAGCAATTCACCAAGGCTCCTTAGACAGCAGCTTCCAAACCCGCGACCTCTATCAACTGGAAGGACAAGTGTAGAAAATGCATGGGAACATCACCACCTGCAAGTTCCCGTTCAAGTCACACACCATACTGACTTCGAATTATATCGCTGTTCCTTCACTGTCGCTGGGTCAAAAATCCTGGAACTACCGACCTCACTGCACTAAGTGTATACCTACCCCAAATGGACTGCAGTGGTTCAAGAAGGCAGCTCGCCACCACCTTCTCAAGGGCAATGTGAGATGGATTTACAAGAACTGCAATACAATTAGCAATGTATTGACAGCTAATAGCAGGAAGTGGAGATTCACCAGGAACAGCAGCAGCAGCAAGAAGGGCAGAGTAAATTACAGGAGCAGTAATGCAATTAAACATGGTTTATATAATTAATAGCTGTATAGCGAGACCTACCAGGGACACCAACAATAGCCAGGATGGGATAGTAAAAATATTGAATTATCTCAAGTGCATACAGGATCCGATCGTTTAATGAGTACCGATCATAATATGTAGAAAGATAGTAAAGATCCGAGGATAAACTCCTGTCCATTGTTGTAACATTCCAATGTATTGTTCTCAGATTCTGATCTATACTCTTCCTCTCTCTGGAGTCACTGATCCCTGTCAGTGCCGAGCGTGATGCTCCCGCTGACACTATGTGATAACACATTGACAGGAGTCCCTTATTAATAGAAAATGAAAACGCTCCAGTGACACAGTTAGGGTCCATGGAGACTAACATTAATTACAGTCACTGAACAAACAGGTTCTGTTAACCCTTTTCATTTCAACTCTTTTTGTACCACAATAAACAATAACATTTACCCAGTCTGGATGGGATGTATAAGGGTTGCTGAGGGAGGGAAAGGTGGAAATAGCAGAGGCACTGGCCAGAATCTTCCAATTCTCCTTGGATATGGGAGTCGTGGCAGAGAACTGGAGGGTTGCCAATATTACACTCTGATTAAGAAAGGAGAGATGTAGTGAACTCTATATTTACTGACAAGTCAATATAACGTCATTGATGTGGAAATTTCTAGAGTTCACATCCCAGGACAAAAGTATTCGCTGCTTGAGAGAGAAAAAAAATGGACCACAAATGGCCAGCAGCAAGGGTCTGGGAAGATAAGTCATGTCTGGTAAATGTCAACAACAACAAATTAAATTTATGTCGTGCCTTTAATGTAATAAAACATCCCAAGATGCTTCACAGGAGCATTATGAAGCAAATGCATTGCAGCAGCTTTTTCGGGAGCAGAGAGTGCGAGCGAGTGAGCAGCTGGGAAGGTCAGTTTGAAAGTAAACTTAATTTCCTTTTGTTTTCGGCGGAGGCCAGGGGGCTGCTGGCAGATATTTCCGGAGCAGAGAGTGCGAGCGAGTGAGCAGCTGGGAAGGTCAGTTTGAAAGTAAACTTAATTTCCTTTTGTTTTCGGCAGAGGCCAGGGGGCTGCTGGGTAAGTAAAACACTATATATTTGGGCGGTTTCTGAACCCGCGACTCCACACCTGTAGCGTCTCCCACCCGCCCTCCTCCTCGAACCAAAAAAAAAGGGCTCGGTGGGGTGTATATAAGGTAAGGCTTTTTCTATTTCTCTGGTTTTATCGTGATTGGGAAAAACTTTTCGTTCCTTTTTCATTTAACAAAGTTAAGTTTAAGATTAAAAATGACAGGAGATCTCAGACCCGTGTCATGCTCCTCTTGCTCAATGTGAGAGCTCAGGGACACGGCTGATGTCCCTGACTCCTTCACGTGCAGGAAGTGTGTCCAGCTGCAGCTCTTGTTGGACCGCATGACGGCTCTCGAGCTGCGGATGGACTCGCTTTGGAGCATGCGCGATGCTGAGGAGGTCGTGGATAGCACGTTTCGTTTGTTGGTCACACCGCAGATTAGGATTGCTGAGGGAGAAAGGGAATGGGTGACCAAAAGGCAGAGAAAGAGCAGGAAGGCAGCGCAGGAGTCCCTGCGGTCATCTCCATCCAAAACAAGTATACCGTTTTGGAAACTGTTGGGGGAGATGGCTCACCAGGGGTAGGCAGCAGCAGCCAGGTTCATGGCACCGTGGCTGGCTCTGCTGTTCAGAAGGGCGGGAAAAAGAGTGGAAGGGCTATAGTCATAGGGGATTCGATTGCAAGGGGAGTAGATAGGCGGTTCTGTGGTCGAAAACGAGTCTCCCGAATGGTATGTTGCCTCCCAGGTGCACGGGTCAGGGATGTCTCAGATCGGCTGCAGAACATTCTGAAGGGGGAGGGTGAACAGCCAGTTGTCGTTTTGCACATAGGCACCAATGATATAGGTAAAAAACGGGATGAGGTCCTCCAAGCAGAGTTTAGGGAGTTAGGAGCCAAGTTAAAAAGTAGGACCTCAGAGGTAGTAATCTCAGGATTGCTAACAGTGCCATGTGATAGTCAGAGCAAAAATGAAAGAATAGTCAGGATGAATGCGTGGCTTGAGAGATGGTGCAGGAGGGAGGGGTTCAGATTTTTGGGACATTGGGACCGGTTCTGGGGGAGGTGGGACTATTACAAATTGGACGGTCGACACCTGGGCCGGACTGGAACCAATGTCCTTGGGGGTGCTTTTGCTAACGCTGTTGGGGAGGGTTTAAACTAATGTGGCAGGGGGATGGGAACCAATTGAGGAGGTCAGTTGACAGTAAGGAGGTAGTAACAAAAATCTGTAAGGAACTAGATAATGAAGTCAGTGTGACTAAGGGGAAGAGCAGGCAGGGAGCAGATGATGAATGTAAAGGGACTGGTGGTCTGAGGTGCATTTGTTTTAATGCAAGAAGTGTAGTAGGTAAGGCAGATGAACCTAGGGCTTGGATTAGTACCTGGGAGTATGATGTTATTGCTATTACTGAGACTTGGTTGAGGGAAGGGCATGATTGGCAACTAAATATCCCAGGATATCGATGCTTCAGGCGGGATAGAGAGGGAGGTAAAAGGGGTGGAGGAGTTGCATTACTGGTCAAAGAGGATATCACAGCTGTGCTGAAGGAGGGCACTATGGAGGACTCGAGCAGTGAGGCAATATGGACAGAACTCAGAAATAGGAAGGGTGCGGTAACAATGTTGGGGCTGCACTACAGGCCTCCCAACAGCGAGCGTGAGATAGAGGTACAAATATGTAAACAGATTATGGAAAGATGTAGGAGCAACAGGGTGGTGGTGATAGGAGATTTTAATTTTCCCAACATTGACTGGGATTCACTTAGTGTTAGAGGTCTAGATGGAGCAGAATTTGTAAGGAGCATCCAGGAGGGTTTTCTAGAGCAGTATGTAAATAGTCCAACTCGGGAAGGGGCCATACTGGACCTGGTGTTGGGGAATGAGCCCGGCCAGGTGGTTGAAGTTTCAGGAGGGGACTGTTTGGGAATAGTGATCACAATTCCATAAGCTTTAAAATACTCATGGACAAAGACGAGAGTGGTCCTAAAGGAAGAGTGCTAAATTGGGGGAAGGCCAACTATACCAAAATTCGGCAGGAGCTGGGGAATGTAGATTGGGAGCAGCTGTTTGTAGGTAAATCCACATGTGATATGTGGGAGGCTTTTAAAGAGAGGTTGATTAGCGTTCAGGAGAGACATGTTCCTGTGAAAATGAGGGATAGAAATGGCAAGATTAGGGAACCATGGATGACAGGTGAAATTGTGAGACTAGCTAAGAGGAAAAAGGAAGCATACATAAGGTCTAGGCGGCTGATGAAAGACGAAGCTTTGAAAGAATATCAGGAATGTCGGGCCAATCTGAAACGAGGAATTAAGAGAGCTAAAAGGGGTCATGAAATATCTTTAGCAAACAGGGTTAAAGAAAATCCCAAAGCTTTTTATTCATATATAAGGAGAAAGAGGGTAACTAGAGAAAGGATTGGATCACTAAAGGACAAAGGAGGAATGTTATGCGTGGAGTCAGAGAAAATGGGTGAGATTCTAAACGAGTACTTTGCATCGGTATTCATCGAGGAGAGGGACATGACGGATGTTGAGGTTAGGAACAGATGTTTGATTACTCTAGGTCAAGTCGGCATAAGGAGGGAGGAAGTGTTGGGTACTCTAAAGGGCATTAAGGTGGACAAGTCCCCAGGTCCGGATGGGATCTATCCCAGGTTACTGAGGGAAGCGAGAGAGGAAACAGTTGGGGCTTTAACAGATATCTTTGCAGCATCCTTAAACACGGGTGAGGTCCCGGAGGACTGGAGAATTGCTAATGTTGTCCCCTTGTTTAAGAAGGGTAGCAGGGATAATCCAGGTAATTATAGACCGGTGAGCCTGACGTCAGTGGTAGGGAAGCTGCTGGAGAAGATACTGAGAGATAGGATCTATTCCCATTTGGAAGAAAATGGGCTTATCAGTGATAGGCAACATGGTTTTGTGCAGGGAAGGTCATGTCTTACCAACTTAATAGAATTCTTTGAGGAAGTGACAAAGTTGATTGATGAGCGAAGGGCTGTCGATCTCATATACATGGACTTCAGTAAGGCGTTTGATAAGGTTCCCCATGGCAGGCTGGTGGAGAACGTGAAGGCGCATGGGGTCCAAGGTGTACTAGCTAGATGGATAAAGAACTGGCTGGGCAACAGGAGACAGAGAGTAGCAGTGGAAGGGATATTTTCAAAATGGAGACGTGTGACCAGTGGTGTTCCACAGGGATCCGTGCTGGGACCACTGTTGTTTGTGATATACATTAATGATTTGGAGGAAAGTATAGGTGGACTGATTAGCAAGTTTGCAGACGACACTAAGATTGGTGGAGTAGCGGATAGTGAAGGGGACTGTCAGAGAATACAGCAGAATATAGATAGATTGGAGAGTTGGGCAGAGAAATGGCAGATGGAGTTCAATCAGGGCAAATGCGAGGTGATGCATTTTGGAAGATCCAATTCAAGAGTGAACTATACAGTAAATGGAAAAGTCCTGGGGAAAATTGATGTCCAGAGAGATTTGGGTGTTCAGGTCCACTGTTCCCTGAAGGTGGCAACGCAGGTAAATAGAGTGGTCAAGAAGGCATACGGCATGCTTTCCTTCATCGGACGGGGTATTGAGTACAAGAGTTGGCAGGTCATGTTACAGTTGTATAGGACTTTGGTTCGGCCACATTTGGAATACTGCGTGCAGTTCTGGTCGCCACATTACCAAAAGGACGTGGATGCTTTGGAGAGGGTGCAGAGGAGGTTCACCAGGATGTTGCCTGGTATGGAGGGCGCTAGCTATGAAGAGAGGTTGAGTAGATTAGGATTATTTTCATTCGAAAGACGGAGGTTGAGGGGGGACCTGATTGAGATGTACAAGATCATGAGAGGTATAGACAGGGTGGATAGCAAGAGGCTTTTTCCCAGAGTGGGGGATTCAATTATGAGAGGACACGAGTTCAAAGTGAAAGGGGAAAAGTTTAGGGGGGATATGCGTGGAAAGTTCTTTACGCAGCGGGTGGTGGGTGCCTGGAACGCGTCGCCAGCGGAGGTGGTAGATGCGGGCCCGATGGCGTCTTTTAAGATGTATCTAGACAGATACATGAATGGGCAGGAAGAAAAGAGATACAGACCTTTAGAAAATAGGTGACATGTTTAGATAGAGGATCTGGATCGGCGCAGGCTTGGAGGGCCGAAGGGCCTGTTCCTGTGCTGTAATTTTCTTTGTTCTTTGTTCTTTGTTCAAAGTATGACACTGAGCCACAACAGGAGAAGCAACAGGAGATATGACAGGAGATATGAAGTCAGTTGACCAAACGCTTGGTCAAAGAGGAAGGTTTTATGTGGTGTCTTAAGGGACGAATGTGATGCAGCGTGGCTTTGACAGTGGGATAGTGGCATTCTCACAGAACTGGTAATCCAGAGGCTCAGGCTAATGCCCTGTGGACATGGGTTCATATCCCACAATTGCAGCTGGTGGAATTAAAAATTCAACGATTTATTACATCCAATTGATAACTAAAAATCTGTAATTTAAAGCTGGACTTAATAATGTTGCCCTGAAAGTATCATCGATTTTTATAACAATCTATCTGGCTGACTAATGTCCTTTAGGAAAGGAGATCTACCATCCTTATCTGTTCTGGTCTCCAGGTAACTCAATGTGCTTCACTTTTAACTGTCCTCTGCAATAATCTACCAAGTCAATCAGTGTCAAGAATAATTATGGATGGACAACAATGATGCAGGAATTGTATTCCAGAGATTTTCATAAGGGTCGTTAAATAGTCTAGGACATAACTCTGGACACAGGTCTTTGTGTCGACATTCCTGGCAATGATAATGTGAATCCTCATGTCCACATATTTAAACAATTGTTGTTCATAAACTGCCATCTTTTTTATTGGTTACTCCATGGTTCAAACATGAGAATTACAGTAAATAATGAGACAGCACTCAAAGCTCAAATTAAACACCAATGACTCTACTAGATTCAGTAGGAATACTACTAGTTAACAATTATACAAAATCTCCATTCACAATGTACCTGTTCGCAATGCACCCATTCGTCACAAACGTGTTACAAGGAGTCATGCATACATGATAACCCAGTGAGCATTTCTCTCCCTGCTAATCGTTCAGTAACTGACCAAGCTCCTTGACCTTATCACTGAATTACTATCTGCAATGACCTTTACACCTTTCATATCAAGGTGGGCCGCATGTTTCATTGACAAGATCACACTGTCCTATCAACATCCACCGTCAGCTACCATTGTTTAATGAGGTGTCTAATTCTTTGTTCAGATGATGATATGAGAGACTGCCTTGATGTTGAGCATGTGTTTACATTTCCTTCAGTATTTTCATCACCACTTGTGGATGTTACAGATGCCTCAGGATTGTTATCAGCACAAACAATAGCAGATTTCCTTCCTGGTCACATACATATTTTAAACCACAGGACAATTAAACAATCCAAATTCCTTACATTCCTGACGTCTTGCAAACTGTTACTTAGAGAATTTCTAGTTTATTTGAATTTTAAAACAAGACATACTCTGACATCATTAATTATCTTTAATAAAACTCCAGAATTAAAATATCTATTCTCATGGTGACCATTGTCGATTGTTGTAAAAACACAGCTGGTTCACTAATGTCCTTCAGGGAAGGAAATCTGCCATCCGAACCTGGTCTGGCCTACATGTGACTCCAGACTCACAGCAATGTGGTTGATTCTGAAATGGCCTAGCAAGCTGCTCAGTTGTACGAAACGGCTACAAAATCTAAGATAAACAATGAAACCGGACAGACCACCCGGCATCGACCTAGGCACCAGAAACAACAAAGACAAACTCAGCCCTTTCGACCCTGTAAGGTCCTCCTTACTAACATCTGGGGGCTTGAGCCAAAGTTGGGAGAACTGTCCCACAGACTAGTCAAGCAGCAGAAAGCACAGCCATATTCACCGAATCATCGCGAACAGACAGTGTGCCAGACACTGCCATCACCATCCCGGGTATGTCCTCTCACAGCAGCAGGACAGACCCTTGACTCTAGACCCCATGAAGCTTCACGGCATCAGGTCAAACATGGACAAGGAAACCTCCTGCTGATTATCACCTACCACCCTCCCTCACCTGGTGAGTCAGTAATCCTCCATGCTGAACACCACTTGGACGAAGCACTGAGGGTAACAGGGACACAGAATGATCTCTGGGTGGGGGACTTCAATGTCCATCAGCAAGAATGACTCAGTAGCACCATTAACGACTGAGCTGGCAGAGCCGTAAAGGACATAGCTGCTAGACTGTGTCTGCGGCAGGTGGTGGGGAACGAAAAGGAGGGAAAAACCTATTTGACCTCGTTCTCACAAATTTAACTGTCACAGATGCATCTGTCCATGACAGTATTGGTAGGAGTGACCATCGCACAGTCCTTGTGGAGGCAAAGTCCCGTCTTCACATTGAAGATACCCTTCTTCGTGTTGTGTGGCACTATCACTGTGCTAAATGGTATAGATTTCAAACAGATCCAGCAACCAAAAACTGAGCATCCATTAGGCGCTTTGGGCCATTCGCAACAGCAAAACTGTAATTAAACACAATCTTTAACCTCATGACCCGGCATATTCCCCACTCAACCATTACCATCAAGCCAGGACACCAGCCCTGTTTCAATGAAGAGTGCAGGAGGGCATGTCAGGAACAGCACCAGGCAAACCGCAAAATGAGGTGTCAACCTGGTGAAGCTGCAACACATGACTTCTTGCATGCAAAACAGTGAAGCAGAATGAAATCAACAAGACTAAGTGATCTCACAAACTATGAATCATATCTAAGCTCTGCAGTCCTGCCACATCCAATCGTGAATGATGGTGGACAATTAAACAACCAACAGGAGGAGGTGGCTCCACAAATATCCCCATCCTCAATAATGGGAGAGGCCAGCACATCAGTGTGAAAAATAAGGCTGAAGCATTTGCAACAATCTTCAGCCAGAAGTGCCGAGTTGATGATCGATCTCAGCCTCCTCCTGCTGTCCCCAGCATCACAGATGCCAGACATCAGCCAATCCGATTCACTCCACGTGATATCAGAAAATGACTGAAGGTGCTGGATACTGCAAAGGCTATGGGATTCATAGCACTGAAGGCCTGTGCTCCAGAACTTGCTGTGCCCCTCGCCAAGCTGTTCCGGTACAGCTACAAAACTGGCATCTGGCTGGCAATCTGGAACATTGCCCAGGTGTGTCATAGAGTTATAGAGTTATACAGCACAGAAGCAGGCCCATCGGCCCATCGAGTCTGTGCTGGCCATCCAGCACCCAACTATTCTAATCCCATTTTGCTGGCCCGTAGCCTTGTGTACTATGGAGTTTCAAGTGCTCATCTAAATAGGTTTTAAATGTTGTGAGGGTTCCTGATTCCACCACGTCTTCAGGCAGCGCGTTCCTGATTCCAACCAAACTCTGCGTGAAAGGAAAATTCTTCAAATCCCCACTAAACCTCCTGCCTCTCAACTTAAATCTATGTCCCCTAGTTCTTGACCCCTCCGCTAAGGGAAAAATGTTTCTTCCTATCGAACCTATCAATGCCCCTCATAATCTTGTGTACCTCAATCATGTCCCCACTCAGCCTTCTGTCTTCCAACGAAAACAACCCTAGCCTTTTCAATCTCCCTTCATAGGTGAAATGCTCCAGCCCAGGCAACATCCTGGTGAATCTCCTCTGCACCCTCCCCAGTGCAATCGCATCCTTCCTATAGTGTGGTGACCAGAACCTTACACAGTACTCCAACTGTGGCCAAATTAGCGTTTTATATATTATGATGATAACCTCCCTGCTCTTATATTCTATGCATTGGCCAATAAATGCAAGAATCCCATATGCCTTCCTAACCACCTTATCTACCTGTGCTGCTGCAATCAGTGACCGATGGACAAGTACACCAAGGTCCTTCTGACCTGCTGTGCTTCCTTGGGTCCTACCATCCATTGTATATCCCCTTGCCTTGTTAGTCCTCCCAAAATTCATTAACTGTACACAAAAACCAGCACAAGTTGAAACTGGCCAGCTGCCACCCCATCAGTCTACTCTCAATAATCAGCAAAGTGATGGAAGCTGTTCTCATTCGTTCATCGGATGTGGGCATCACTGGCGAGGCCAGCATTTATTGTCCATCCCTAATTGCCCTTGAACTGAGTGGCTTGCTAAGCCATTTCATAGTCAACCACATTGCTGTGAGTCTGGAATCTCATGTAAGCCTGACCAGGTAAGGACAACAGAATTCCGTCCCTGAAGGACATCACTGAACCAGATGGTTTTTCATAAAAATTGACAAAGGTTTCATGGCACCATTAGACCAACAATTTAAATTCCATATTTTGTTAATTGAATTCAAATTTCAATATCTGCTGTGGTAGGATTAGAACTCATGTCGTCAGAGCACTAGCCTGGTCCTCTGGATTACTATGCCAGTGACATTACCACTAAGCCAACACTTCGCCTGGTGTTAACTTTGCCATCAAGCAGCACTTGTTTGGCAATAATTTGTTCACTGACGCTGCGTTTGGCTTCTGCCATGGCCACTCAGCTCCTGCTCTCAATACAACCTTGGTACAAACATGGACAAAAGAGCTGAACTCAAGAGGTGAGGTGACAATGACTGCCCTTGACATCAAGGCAGCATTGACCGAGTATGGCATCAAGGAGCCGAGCAAAACTGCAATCAATGGGAATCAAGGGGAAAACTCTCCCCTGGTTGGACTCATATCTAACGCAAACGAAGCTGGCTGGGGTTGTTAGAGGTCAATAGGCTCAGCTCCAGGACATCACTGGGGGAGTTCCTCAGGGTAGTGTCCGAGGCCCAACCATCTTCAGCTGCTTCATCAATGATAATCCTTCAATCAAAAGGTCAGAAGTGGGGATGTTCACTGATGATGGCACAATGTTCAGCACCATTCACCATCCCTCAGATACTGAAGCAACCCATGTCGAATGCAGCAATATCTGGACAATATCCAGCTCGGGCTGATGTGTTGATAGGGTTGTTAAGAAGGCGTATGGTGTGTTGGCTTTCAATAACAGGCGGATTGAGTTTAAGAGCCGCGAGGTTATGCTGAAGCTCCATAAGGCCCTGGTTCGACCACACTTGGAATATTGTGTTCAGTTCTGGTCGCCTCATTATAGGAAGGATGTGGAAGCTTTAGAGAGGGTGCAGAGGAGATTTACCGGGATGCTGCCTGTACTGGAGGGCATGTCCTACAAAGGAAGATTGAGAGAGCTAGGGCTTTTCTCATTGGAGTGAAGAAGGATGAGAGGTGACTTGATAGAGGGGTACAAGATGATGAGAGACATTGATAGAGTGGATAGTCAGAGACTTTTTCCCAGGGTGGAAAGGGCTATCACCAGGGGGCATAATTTTAGGCTGATTGGAGGACGGTTTCGGGGTGATGTCAGAGGTAGGTTCTTTACACAGAGATTGGTGGGTGCGTGGAATGCGCTGCCAGCGGTGGTAGTAGAAGCAGATACATTAGGGGCATTTAAACGACTCTTGGATCGGTACATGGATGATAGTAGAATGAAGGATAGATAGTTACTTAAATCTTAGAGTAGGTTAATAGTTCGGCACAACATCGTGAGCCAAAGGGCCTGCACTGTGCTGTACTGTTCTATGTTCTATGTTCTATGTGGCAAGTAACTTTCGTGCCACTCAAGTGCCAGGCAATGACCATCTAAAACAAGAAATAATCTAACCATCTTCCGCTGACTTTCAATGGCATTGCCATCACTGAATCCCCCACGATCAACATCCTGGAGGGTTACCATTGATTAGAAACAAAACGAGAAACTGAACGGGAGTAGCCATATAAATACCGTGGCTACAATAGCAGGTCAGAGGCTAGAAATCCTGTGGCGAGTAATTCACCTCCTAACTTCCCAAAGCCTGTTCACCATCGACAAGGCACAAGTCAGGAGTGTGATGGAATACTCTCCACTTGCCTGGATGTGTGACGCTGCAACAACACTCAAGAAGCTCAGGACCATTCGCGACAAAGCAGCAAACTTGATTGGCACCCCACCGACAATATTCACTCCCTCCACCACTGATGCACAGTGGCAACAGTGTGTACCATCGACAAGATGCACTGCAGCAACTCACCCAAGCTCCTGAGGCAGCACCATCCAAACTCGCGACCTCCACCACCTAGAAGGACAAGAGCACCAGATGCATGGGAACACCACTACCTGCAAGATCCCCTCCAAGTCACACACCATCCTGATTTGGAACTATATCGCCATTCCTTCACTGTTGCTGGGTGAAAATCCTGGCAATCCCTTCCGGACAGCACTGTGGGTGCATCTACCCCACATGTTCAAGAAGGGAGCTCAGCACCACCTTCTCAAGGGTAATTAGGGATGTGCAATAAATGCTGGCAGAGCCAGCGACCCCCACATCCCATGAATGAGCGAATAAAATAAATGCCCTGTGTTTAGCTAAAACCCAACAGCTTCAGACACAATCAGTCAACAGTGGGCAGTAGTGGCCGCTGTCTTCAAATACAAAGCTAGATATATCCGTCCTTGTTGGATCAAAACTGTGGGATTGAGTTTATTTTATGATAGGACTGTTAGAACATAGTTGTCATATTCTTCAGGATAACTGTTAAAATAGTATTCTGTATGTAACATAACCACAACGCATGATGTTAACTAAACTTCTGGACAAGTCCTGACCTGTTTAGAACTGTTATTTAAAAGTCGTTAGACTGTGAAGTATCTCAGGGAGACTGTTAGCTTTTTAACTGGTATAAAACTGTAAACAATGCCCTTGTGGCCAGGAAGCTGTGAATTGAGATAAGTGCATATCAATGCCATTAAGTGGTCACTGTGGTTGAACATCCACCGCAGGATGGCACCGGGTCAGATATGACCTTTTGTAAAGGAACTCGTGGAGTCAAGGCAGCTGGAATCTGGAGGCCCCTCCCCCACCACCCACTGAATGACAATGATAATAACTTAAACCAGGCTCGAAGTACCATCATGGAAGTGTAGTTAGTTAATTACTGACCAATCAAATGATCAGAAACGGGCTTTTACCAAATATGGAACAGAACCAAGCTGGGAAAGGTGAAGAAATTAGTTCCGATGAAGTGTCACTGACCCGAAACGTTAACTCTGCTTCTCTTTCCACAGATGCTGCCAGACCTGCTGAGTGGTTCCAGCATTTCTTGATTTTATTTCAGATTTCCAGCATCCGCAGTATTTTGCTTTTATTATATTGTATAAATTAGTAACTTGTAAGACCCTAAAAACGCACATCATCATCAAGAAGAAGACAGCAGATAGAGTTCAATGAAGAGACAAGGTTCCACAGATAACCGGAGGTTGAGTACCGGTGTTCCATTGTGAACACAACTGCTGACCACTGCCCTTTGCTCAGTATCACAATTTTGTGCTTTTTGTGGAGAACTTCATTAAGTCTGTGAAGTCTGTGAAAGCAGCCTCGTACACATGTAGTTTTATAGCTAGTCTGAGCTGCAAGTCCCTTTTAGATCTGATCTCCCAACATAGACTGTCATTGTAATTGAGCTAAGTCTAACAATTACATTAAATCAAACCCCGGATCTAACAAGTGGTGCTGAAACCCGGGACTTTGACTACTATGCAAACCGAGGGTGTTGGAGGAAGTTGCATAAACATGGGAACATTCGTTTGACCAGTGAAAATTCTTGCAGGGATAAACTCCTTTGAGGGACAGCAGGTTATACTGACCCAGCGATGTCTCTTTAAATACACATTATGTCACAAAAAGACAACGGGAAGAAGGGTCTCTGGGAAACATATGAGGAACAGTTAAGCATTAAATGTTATATGGACAGTATCCAGTCCCTGTTAGGAGACTGTGTATGGAAGCATGAACACGTTCCATTTAAAAAGATAGTGAAGTTTATCCAGGCACAGGTCTTGGCTAAACATCGGAAAGGTGAAAAGGCTTTAAATCTGACTCCATGTCCAGCATCACTCCGTGCACAGTGCGATGAGGAAGTGATACAGTCACAGGTGAGAGAAATGGTAGCTCAAAGTGAACAGAAACAGCAGCAACAGCAGACACAGCAACATGAGTTACACAATAATCTTTAATGTCACAATACAACAACAGACACTTAAAGCAATACAGGCTTGTGCAGTTCAGCAGAGGTTAGAGTTAGCAAAGAAACATATTGTTACTGTCACACAGGATAATGTCCAGTGACCCAGAAGTTAGAGGATTCTAGAGGTGTCCTTAGGGAGTTACAGGAGTGACCCCACCAGAAGACAGACCATGCACAGTACAGGTCTAAAATTCAGTGACTGTAAACCGAGAGGGGAAAGCAGCACCCAGGCAGCTGTAGCAGCCATCAGAAAAAGCAGAGTATCAGACAGGTGGTACTGAAACGGAGCAGGAGGCCTCGGAGGGGGACGATGATGGAGAAGGATAACACTTAACAGACTGTCCCGTTAAGATTACGCCATTACCAGTTTGTCCCATTAAGTTGATGCCTTTGCCAGTCTGTACCGTTAAGGTGACACCCTTGTCATTTTTTCCCGTTAAGGTAGCGTGCTTGCCAGTCTGTCCCGTTAAGGTGATGCCCATGCCAGTCTGTCCCCTGAAACTGGTGACAACACAGAATAGAACAGTCTGTTGCTCTCAATCCCAACAAGTCACGAGTGCAGTTGAGATATAAAAGGAAAGGAAATGATTTGGAGCCGCAGTGAGGCTGAAACACTGTGTGAGGAAAACAAAAGGAAAAGCTTGTGTGTGAGTTAGTTTCTGTTTGTGTATTTGATGTTTCCAGTTTGATTTCTTTGTCTGTCTCAGGTTAGTCTCTATTAGGGTCAGTTAACCCTCTCTCATCTGGTCCTGCATGTTGTCTTAAAGTAGTTGGTTGTTTAACATGAGTGTACAGTTGGATTTTAAATTGGTGTGAGTGGGGAGGATAAAAGTTACTATAACATGGATGTTGGAATGTTAAATAGCAATTCTATAGCAGCAGCTTTTTCGGAAGCAGTTAGTGCGAGCGAGTGAGCAGCTGGGAAGGTCAGTTTCAAAGTAAACTTAATTTCCTTTTGTTTTCGGTGGAGACCAGGGGGCTGCTGGGTAAGTAAAACGCTATATATTTGGGCTGTTTCTGAACCCGAGACACTACACTTGCAGTGTCTCCCACCCGCCCTCCTCCTCTAACCAAAAAAGAAGGGACTCGGTGGTGTGTAGATAAGGTCAGGCTTTTTCTACTTCTCTTTTTGTTTTATCGTGTGATTGGTAAAAACTTTTCGCTCCTTTTTCATTTAACTAAGTTAAGCTTAAGATTAAAAATGGCAGGAGATCTCAGACCCGTGTCATGCTCCTCTTGCTCAATGTGGGAGCTCAGGGACACGGCTGATGTCCCTGACTCCTTCAGGTGCAGGAAGTGTGTCCAGCTGCAGCTCCTGTTAGACCGCATGGCGGCTCTGGAGCTGCGGATGGACTCACTTTGGAGCATCCACGATGCTGAGGAGGTCGTGGATAGCACGTTTCGTTTGTTGGTCACACCGCAGATTAGGATTGCAGAGGGAGAAAGGGAATGGGTGACCAAAAGGCAGAGAAAGAGCAGGAAAGCAGCGCAGGAGTCCCCTGCGGTCATCTCCCTCCAAAACAAGTATACTGTTTTGGATACTGTTGAGGGAGATGGCTCACCAGGGGAAGGCAGCAGTAGCCATGTTCATGGCACCGTGGCCGGCTATGCTGTTCAGAAGGGCGGGAAAAAGAGTGGAAGGGCTATAGTCAAAGGGAATTCGATTGTAAGGGGAGTAGATAGGCGGTTCGGTGGTCGAAAACGAGACTCCCGAATGGTTTGTTGCCTCCCAGGTGCACGGGTCAGTGATGTCTCAGACCGGCTGCAGAACATTCTGAAGGGGGAGGGTGAACAGCCAGTTGTCATTGTGCACATAGGCACTAATGATATAGGTAAAAAACGGGATGAGGACCTTACAAGCAGAGTTTAGGGAGTTAGGAGCCAAGTTAAAAAGTAGGACCTCAGAGGTAGTAATCTCAGGATTGCTACCAGTGCCACGGGATAGTCAGAGTAGAAATGAAAGAATAGTCAGGATGAATGCGTGGCTTGAGAGATGGTGCAGGAGGGAGGGGTTTCAGATTTTTGGGACATTGGGACCGGTTCTGGGGGAGGTGGGACTATTACAAATTGGACGGTCTACACCTGGGCCGGACTGGAACCAATGTCCTTGGGAGGTGCTTTTGCTAACGCTGTTGGGGAGGGTTTAAACTAATGTGGCAGGGGGATGGGGACCAAATCAGGAGGTCAGTTGACAGTAAGGAGGTAGTAACTAAAGCCTGTAAGGAACTAGATAATGAAGTCAGTGTGACTAAGGGGAAGAGTCGGCAGGGAGCAGATGATGAACGCAAAGGGGCTGGTGGTCTGAGGTGCATTTGTTTTAATACAAGATGTGTAGCAGGTAAGGCAGATAAACTTAGGGCTTGGAGTAGTACCTGGGAGTATGATGTTATTGCTATGACTGAGACTTGGTTGAGGGAAGGGCATGATTGGCAACTAAATAACCCAGGATATCGGTGCTTCAGGCGGGACAGAGAGGGAGGTAAAAGGGGTGGAGGAGTTGCATTACTGGTCAAAGAGGATATCACAGCTGTGCTGAAGGAGGGCACTATGGAGGACTCGAGCAGTGAGGCAATATGGACAGAACTCAGAAATAGGAAGGGTGCGGTAACAATGTTGGGGCTGTACTACATGCCTCCCAACAGCGAGCGTGAGATAGAGGTACAAATATGTAAACAGATTATGGAAAGATGTAGGAGCAACAGGGTGGTGGTGATAGGAGATTTTAATTTTCCCAACATTGACTGGGATTCACTTAGTGTTAGAGGTCTAGATGGAGCAGAATTTGTAAGGAGCATCCAGGAGGGTTTTCTAGAGCAGTCTGTAAATAGTCCAACTCGGGAAGGGGCCATAATGGACCTGGTGTTAGGGAATGAGCCCGGCCAGGTGGTTGAAGTTTCAGTAGGGGACTACTTTGGGAATAGTGATCACAATTCTGTAAGCTTTAAAATACTCTTGGACAAAGATGAGAGTGGTCCTAAAGGAAGAGTGCTAAATTGGGGGAAGGCCAACTATACCAAAATTCGGCAGGAGCTGGGGAATGTAGATTGGGAGCAGCTGTTTGAAGGTAAATCCACATGTGATATGTGGGAGGCTTTTAAAGAGAGGTTGATTAGCGTTCAGGAGAGACATGTTCCTGTGAAAATGAGGGATAGAAATTGCAAGATGAGGGAACCATGGATGACAGGTGAAATTGTGCGACTAGCTAAGAGGAAAAAGGAAGCATACATAAGGTCTAGGCGGCTGAAGAAAGACGAAGCTTTGAAAGAATATCGGGAATGTAGGACCGATCTGAAGCGAGAAATTAAGAGGGCTAAAAGGGGTCATGAAATATCTTTAGCAAACAGGGTTAAGGAAACTCCCAAAGCGTTTTATTCATATATAAGGAGCAAGAGGGTAACTAGAGAAAGGATTGGCCCACTAAAGGACAAAGGAGGAAAGTTATGCGTGGAGTCAGAGAAAATGGGTGAGATTCTCAACGAGTACTTTGCATCGGTATTCACCGAGGAGAGGGACATGACGGATGTCGAGGTTAGGAACAGATGTTTGATTACCCTAGGTCAAGTCGGCATAAGGAGGGAGGAAGTGTTGGGTATTCTAAAGGGCATTAAGGTGGACAAGTCCCCAGGTCCGGATCTATCCCAGGTTACTGAGGGAAGCGAGAGAGGAAATATCTGGGGCCTTAACAGATATTTTTGCAGCATCCTTAAACACGGGTGAGGTCCCGGAGGACTGGAGAATTGCTAATGTTGTCCCCTTGTTTAAGAAGGGTAGCAGGGATAATCCAGGTAATTATCGACCGGTGAGCCTGACGTCAGTGGTAGGGAAGCTGCTGGAGAAGATACTGAGGGATAGGATCTATTCCCATTTGGAAGAAAATGGGCTTATCAGTGATAGACAACATGGTTTTGTGCAGGGAAGGTCATGCCTTACCAACTTAATAGAATTCTTTGAGGAGTGACAAAGATGATTGATGAGGGAAGGGCTGTAGATGTCATCTACATGGACTTCAGTAAGGCGTTTGATAAGGTTCCCCATGGTAGGCTGATGGAGAAAGTGAAGGCGCATGCGGTCCAAGGTGTACTAGCTAGATGGATAAAGAACTGGCTGGGAAACAGGTGACAGAGAGTAGCAGAGGAAGGGATTTTCTCAAAATGGAGACGTGTGACCAGCGGTGTTCGACAGGGATCCGTGCTGGGACCACTGTTGTTTGTGATATACATAAATGATTTGGAGGAAAGTATAGGTGGTCTGATTAGCAAGTTTGCAGACGACACTAAGATTGGTGAAGTAGCAGATAGTGAAGGGGACTGTCAGAGAATACAGCAGAATGTAGATAGATTGGAGAGTTGGGCAGATAAATGGCAGATGGAGGTCAATCAGGGCAAATGCGAGGTGATGCATTTTGGAAGATCCAATTCAAGAGTGATCTTTTCAGTGAATGGAAAAGTCCGGGGGAAAATTGATGTACAGAGAGATTTGGGTGTTCAGGTCCATTGTTCCCTGAAGGTGGCAACGCAGGTCAATAGAGTGGTCAAGAAGGCATACGGCATGCTTTCCTTCATCGGACAGGGAATTGAGTACAGGAGTTGGCAGGTCCTGTTACAGTTGTATAGGACTTTGGTTCGGCCACATTTGGAATACTGCGTGCAGTTCTGGTCGCCACATTACCAAAAGGATGTGGACGCTTTGGAGAGGGTGCAGAGGAGGTTCACCAGGATGTTGCCTGGTATAGAGTGCGCTAGCTATGAAGAGAGGTTGAGTAGATTAGGATTATTTTCATTCGAAAGACGGAGATTGAGGGGGTACCTGATTGAGGTGTACAAAATTATGAGAGGTATAGACAGGGTGGATAGCAAGAAGCTTTTTCCCAGAGTGGGAGATTCAATTACTCGGGGACACGAGTTCAAAGTGAAAGGGGAAAAGTTTAGGGGGGATATGCGTGGAAAGTTCTTTACGCAGAGGGTGGTGGGTGCCTGGAACGCGTTGCCAGCGGAGGTGGTAGACGCGGGCATGATAGCGTCTTTTCAGATCTATCTAGGCAGATACATGAATGGGCAGGAAGCAAAGAGATACAGGCCCTTAGAAAATTGGCGACAGGTTTAGATCGAGGATCTCGATCGGCGCAGGCTTGGAGGGCCGAAGGGCCTGTTCCTGTGCTGTAATTTTCTTTGTTCTTTTTCTTTATTCTAATTCCTTTGTGCTGGGAAAGAGAGAGAGACGGCGAGAGAAAGAGAGACAGAGAGAGGGCGGGAGAGAGAGGTCTGGAGGGAAGAGAAATAGAAAGAGAAACACGCATCCATGGATGCGGATGACTCGGACTGAGGTTTACTACAGGATTAATCACTTTGTTTGGAGTTAGAATGTTTACTTGTGAGAATTCACCTCTGTTTTCAGTTTTAATTCCAATTGTTTGAAAGTAATTGGAAGAAAGAACAGATCAAAACAACTGAAGCAATTTATTTCCTTTGTTTTCTTTCTTTTAAAACCCCTTGTTATTCTAATCTTTTAACTTAAGTTTAAAATTGTTAAAATAAACATTGTGAATGGAGAATACAAAGTAAAGTTTGGGAAGCTTCCAGCGGCGCTTCTGGCTAAAGATTGTTACAAATGCTTCAGCCTTATCTTTTACACTGATGTGCTGGGCTCCCCCATCATTGAGAATGGGGATATTTGTGGAGCCACCTCCTCCAGTTAGTTGATTAATTGTCCACCACCATTCACGACTGGATGTGGCAGGACTGCAGAGCTTAGATCTGATCCGTTAGTTATGGAATTGCTTAGCTCTGTCTATCGCACAGTACATAATAAAGTTCATCCTCACATTTCCCCTGCATCTCTTACCCAAACCTTATCTCTAGTCCTTGTACCATCACCTTCAGGGAACAGATTTTCTTTGTTTACCTTATCTAAACCTGTGATAATCATGTAAATCTCCTTCATAACTCCCCTTATTCTCCTTTCTACAAGGAAAATAACACTAGATTTACCACAATAACCTTGTACTCAAAATCCCGCATCCCTGGAAACACTCTGGTAAATTTCCTCCACACGCACACAAGCACCGTCACATTCCTCCAAAAGTGTGGTCACCAGAACTGGACGCAGTAGTCTAGTTAAGCTTTATAAAGAGTCAGCATAACTTCCCTGCATTTCTCGGGGTTCTGATCACCATACTGGTCTGGTACAGTGTGAATATGGGTCAGCCCGCCCAGCATACTGATCACCATGCCGAGATGGTACTGTCAGAATATGGGTCAACCAGCCCAGGATACTAATTACCAGGCCGAGATGGTACAGTCACAATATGGGTCAACCAGCCCAGGATACTAAATATATTGCTGAGCTGGTCCAGTGTGAATATGGTGAACAAGCCCAGGATACTGATCACCAGGCTGAGATGGTACAGTCAGAATATGGGTCAACCAGCCCAGGATACTGATCACCATGCTGAGCTGGTCCAGTGTGAATATGGGTCAACCAGCCCAGGATACTGATCACCATGCTGAGCTTGTCCAGTGTGAATATGGGTCAACCAGCCCAGGATACTGATCACCATGCTGAGCTGGTCCAGTGTGAATATGGGTTAACTAGCCCAGGATACTGATCACCATGCCGAGCTGGTCCAGTGTGAATATGGGTCAACCAGCCGAGGATACTGATCACCATGCTAAGCTGGTCCAGTGTGAATATGGGTTAACCAGCCCAGGATACGGATCACCATGCTGTGCTGGTGCAGTCCGAATACAGGTCAAGCAGCCCAGGATACTGATCTCCAGGCAGAGCTGGCACAGTGTGAATTTGGGTCAACCAGTGCAGGATACTGATCGCCATGCCGAGTTGGTACAACGTCAATAAGTGTCAACCCAGCCCAGGATAGAGATCTCCATGCCGAGCTGGTACAATGTCAATGTGGGTCAACCCAGCCCAGGATACTGATCACCATGCCGAGCTGGTACATGTCAATGTGGGTCAACCAGATCAGGATACTGATCACCATTCCGAGCTGGTACATTTGTAATATTCATCTCCTAGTCAAGGATACTGATCACCACGGTGAGCAGTTACAGTCTGAATATTGGCCCTCACGGGCCTGTATGCCAATTTTCCGTCTCCTTAAGGGTAGGTCGGAAGTGTTCCAACAGCCATGCTTCCACCACCATTCTGCCTACTGTCATTCATCAGCCATGTAATGGAAGGTGTCATCAATAGTGCTATCAAGTGGCATTTAATCACCAGTAATCTGCTCAACGATGATCCGTTTGAGTTCCCCTAGATCCACTCATCTCCTAATTTCATTAGAATCTTGGTTCAAACATGGACAAAATAGCTGAACTCCAGAGGTGGGGTGAGAGTGACTGCCTTGGACATCAAGTCAGCATTTGACGGAGTACGGCATCAAGCAGCCCGAGCAAAACTAAAGTCAATGGTTATCAGGGGGGAAACCCTCTGCTGGTTGGAGTGATACCTAGCACAAAGGAAGATGGTTGTGGTTGTTGGAGATCAATTATCTCAGTCCCGGGACATCACTGCAGGAGTTCCTCAGGGTAGTGTCCTAGGCCCAACCATTTTCAGCTGCTTCATCAATCACTGTCCCTCCATCATAAGGTCAGAAATGGGAGTATTTGTGAATGACTGAATCAGGTTTAGTACCATTTGTGACTGCACAGGTACTGAAGCAGTCCATACCTAAATGCAGCAAGACCTCGACAATATCCAGCCTCAGGCTGATAATTGACAAGTAAAGTTTGCTCCACACAAGTCAGGAGTTCATCGAAATAATCTCCACTTGCCTGGATGGGTGCAATTCCAACAACACTCAGGAAGTTTTACACCATCCAGGACAAAGCAGCCCGATTGATCAGCACTTCATCCACCACATTAAACATGCACTATCATCCAACATAAAAGAGAACCCAAAGATCTTCTAATAGGCAATACAAACATTTGGTCCAGGCATGTAGATATCAATCAGATAGGACGAGGTGAGGTGGTGACTATCCGGGACAAAGCGTGTATATATGCTTCGAGGCACACGGAAGGTTAAAATAGCAAATGATTACTTCGTTTCGCTGTTGGAACAGGAAACTTATAAAATATTAGTGGAAGTGGAGAGAGTAGAGGCAATGGAGAGAGTGAAAATTCAGAGGGAGGAGGTACGGAAAGGCTAGCTATGTTAGAGCAGATAATCCACCAGGTCTGGATGGTTAAAGGAAGTGGGTATGTAGATAGCAGAAGAGCTTTCCATAATCTTACATTCGTCCATAGATGGGCGAGGTGACAGAAGATTGGAGAGTGGTCAATGTGACACCCTTATACTGGAATGGGTGTAAGGACCGTCCGAGCAACTACAGACCATTCTGTTCAACATGAGTGGTAAGTAAGGGTATAGAAACAATTATCAGGGAAACACTCAAGAGGCACATGGAGAGTGTGAGGGAGAAAATGATGTATTCACCTCACTCGGCATAGATGGCCTTCATCACCTAACGGATACATAAATGGACAGCAGACTCGGAGATGTTGAATATGTCACGTGCTCCCATCTGGAAAGATCCGGATACAGAGAAGTTCAATGAAACTGTGACCTTAACAGCCACTGACAGCTCCGTCCTCACCCTGGTGTCAGGCTCAAGGTCGTGTTGCAGGAGGTGATACAGCTCTGTGACCATCTCCTTATTGAATCAGAGTCACCTCACACACTGCTCCTGGGTTAGGTGTTGGTAGAAAACCCGGGCTGGGTAGGGCAGAGCACACTCCTCCTCCCTGTTTCCACAGCTCCGCTCTCTGCAGACTCTGCTTCATTTGTTGGTCATGCTACAGACCCAGAGACACTGTAACTACAGTCCCCATACCCCGTCCAGAGTTGGGTCACCAAATCCTCTGTCCTCCCTGAATGTCTGCAGCAGCTCACAACACAATTTCCAGAAAACCATCCACAGCACCTCCACTAACTTTACAATAGCAGAAGTAAGTCAAACGCCCCTCAACTGTAAGTTGGATGCCTGGTCCTTTTAACTAACACTAGAGAGTGTTCTTCGTGCTGCTGACTGTATGTTCAGCTGAGAGTGACTAACAGAGGCGGTCAGTGGACATGTACAGACCAAGTTTCAAATACGTGTGTCAATGCTTTCGGAATGCCCTGCTCAGCATGAAACACCACTGGAGAGAAGCCACGAGTGACCGGTAGCGCATCCTACCTTTTTAAGGGTTCTAGGAGCCATAGCTTCAGCACCAGTGGCTCTAAAGAGTCCAAAATTACAGCCACAGAGATATATAGAGGGAGGAAATTCACTTTTAAAATTGAATTGTATCAATATTGCAAGGGAAACAATTTGCAGGAATATGGCAAACTGACTGGTGAATGGGACTAATTGGAGGGGTGAGGTCATAGAGGATTCTGAACACAAGAATAAGAAGAATAGAATTGTGGTGCGACTGGACCAGGAACCATTGTATATCTGTGAGCACAGGGTTAATGGGTGATTGGAATTTGGTGTGAGTTAGGGTACAAGCAGAAAAGATTTCAATGGCTGTGGTTCATGAAGGTTTGTAACTGGGAGACTTGTCGCTTAACATTAGGACAGTCGAGTCTGGTTTTAACAAAGCGACACATAGTGGTTTAAGGAGCATATGGTCTGAGACAGGGGATGATATTACGGAGGTGGCAGTAGACAGGAATGGTGATGGACAGGATGCAGTATTGGAACTCAGCTTAGGGTCAAATCAATCAGCGAGGAAGTGAACAGTTTGTGTCAGCCTCATATATTGGTGGATTCATGAAGTAGAGAATAGAGTTTGCATTGTGGATTGAAAACTATGGCTTCAATCTCCCCAGTGCTGAAATAACAAGGACAGTAACGCAGTTAAACATGTTTTATAGAATTAATAGCTCGACAGAAAGACTTACCAGGGACACCAACAATAGCTAGGATGGGATAATAAATGTATTGAATCATCCGAAGTGCATCATAAATCCGCCATGCTAATGGTATCCAATCATCATCTGCAGTAAGACTATCAAACCAATAGGATAAACTCCTGTCTATTGTTGTAAGATTCCAATCTATTGTTCTCATATTCTGAGTCATTGTAACATTCCAATCTATTGTTCTCAGATTCTGATCTGTCCCTCTTTCTGGAGCCGCTGATCCCTGTTAGTGCCGGCGATGATGTTCCCACTGACACTATGGGATAACACATTGAGAGGATCCGCTTATTAATAGAAGATGGAAACCCTCCAGTGACACAATTAGGGTTCATGGAGACTGGCATTAATTACAGTCACTGAACAAACAGGTTCAGTTAACACATATCAATCCAACACAGTTGGTACCATGATAATGAATAACATTTACGCTTTCCAGGTGGATGTATGAGGGCTGCTGATGGAAAGAATGGTTGAAATAGCAGAGGAAATGGCCAGAATCTTACAATGCTCCTAGGAGATGGCAGTGGTGATAGATTACTACAGATTCCTCAATGTATCATCCTGTTTAAAACAAGATAAATGGATAAACTCTGGAATCACAGTTCCAGCAGAATAACATTGATGTAAATTTGGGGAAACTATTACAGACTGTAATCTGGGACAAATCCTTTTTGCCTTGGAGAAACAGGAGTTTCTAAATGACAAGCATCCTGGATATGTTAATGCCAATCATGTCTGACAAACTTGATCGAGTTCTTCAATGACGTCATGGAGCGGCTTGTTGAAGGCAGCATGGCTGATGTTATTTATATGGACTTTCAAATGTCATCTGATCAAGTGCTATCTAATGGATTTGTCAGGAAAACTACAGCCCATGGATTAAAGGGGCAGGGACAGTGTGGATATGACACTGGCTAAGAAACAGAAAGCAGAGAGAAGTTGTGAATAGTTGTTGTTGAAACTGGTTGGGAGTACACAGTAGTTTAGTTTTAGTTTAGTTTAGTTTAGAGATACAGCACTGAAACAGGCCCTTCGGCCCACCGAGTCTGTGCCGACCATCAACCACCCATTTTTTACTAATCCTACACTAATCCCATATTCCTACCACATCCCCACCTGTCCCTATATTTGCCTACCTAAACTAGGGGCAATTTATAATGTTCAATGATCCTATCAACCTGCAAGTCTTTGGCATGTGGGAGGAAACCTGAGCACCCGGAGGAAATCCACGCAGATACAGGGAGAACTTGCAAACTCCACACAGGCAGTACCCAGAATTGAACCAGGGTCGCTGGAGCTGTGAGGCTGCGGTGCTAACCACTGTGCCGCCCGTTTACACTCCCTCTACACTGTACCCATTATACACTCCCAGGACAGGTACAGTGTTTCCCTTTGATCAGTATTAGGATCACTCCTCCTTTTGTCACATATTAATGGCACAGACGTATATATAAATGGCATAATTTCAACGTTTGCAGATGCTGTGGAGCTGGGAAATGTAAATTGTGAGGTGGATAGTCAGAGACTTCAGGAGGACAGAGTTACCAGACCAGGAGCCAATGTAGAACAGCAAGTGCAGGCATGATGGATGAATGGGATTTAGTGTGAATTAGGATACATACAACAGAGCTTTCGATGGGCTCAAGTTTATAAGGAGGGAAGGGAGGATGTAAGTGATGAGAAGATTGGAATAGTTGCATCTGGAGCTAACAAAGGAATGGAAGAGGGATTCAGCAGCAGATTAACCAAGGCAGAAACAGAGACAGGCAATGATATGGAGGTGAAAGTAAGTGGTCTGGCTGATGGAACTGGCAGCTCGGCTCAGAGTTCTATAGGAAGCCTAGGTTGTGCACAAGTTGGTTCAGCCACAGACACTGGCTGTGGAGTGGGATGGACTGGGTGGAGAGGGTCAGTTGAGCGAGGTCATTATGGCGACCGGCAGTGACTGCTCCCATAGTTCAATAACAACACTCAGCAATAGCCAATGAGGCAACAACTTGAGGAACACAAACTCCAGAGATAGACAGCAACTGAAAGCGTTTTAAAATATAAGGACAGAACAGCACAGACACTGTCACAGGGATTAATGTTCAGGAATGCCACACATGCAGAATATTAATCATATTAGTTTAATCTGCTCCCAGGACAGGTACAGTGTGAGGAAGATATAGAGTCAAGCTCGCTCTGCACTGTCCCCATCAAACACTCCCAGGACAGATACAGCACGGGGATTGGCTGGTCAATTTGGAGCACTTCCTGCCAGCAATCAGGGGGAGCAGCTGCACCTGTGCTGCAGCAACTGCAGAGTGGGGAGTGGAGACTGCAGCAACTGGAGATAGGAGACTGGAGAAAGGTGAATACAGAGTGGAGAGAAACTATCAAGGAAGGCTGCAATTGATTTGGAGAGGTGTGTGTCAGGGCACCTGAAAGACTCTTAAGTTTGAACTGTTTGGGGGAGGGAGAAGAGGCCTGAAGACTCAGGGGTGGGGCAGCCAAATCCAGTAGGGGCCCCTGTATTTGTATTGGTGCTTGCACACAGGGAGCTCCCTCACCACCCCAACTGCCTGCTCGGGACAACCGGTGTTGCCCGGGTGAAGAATGTCTTGTTAAAATCAGAAGAGGAGAGTACCGGGCGGCTCCAGCCGTCCCGGGCGAAGAAGCCTCCCCCAACTGGAAGACAACAGACAGTTTTGGACTAATTTTGATAAAGGTGCTCCAACTGGCAGTTGGATCAAACATCCTTTTCAGCCTTTCTCTCCCTTCCTCCACTCAGTCGCCTCAGTCACTTATCCTCCCCTTTTCCTTTACCATCCTACCCCATCCTCCTCTACTCCCACTCCACTTTGTTTAAAGTTAGCTTTTTTTTTTAAATTCTGTAAATTTGTTTTGTTTCTTGGGGGTGGACGTGGCTCTTAGACCCCATGGCAAGACCTCCTTCGCCGGTGGCGGGGCCTTCCCGTACAGATGCTGCTGCAGCTGCTGCAGCTGCACTTGTTGCCCCGTCACCGTTTGCTTTATTAACATCTAAGCATGGGGTCAAGAGCTACATCCACCCGAACATGACTATAGAGGCATGCGTGAAAGCAATGGACGAGGTTGTCGGCCCTTCGGCCATTGTTGCAGCCTCTAAAATATACGGGAAGGCAGTGTTATTCCTGAAGACCGAGTGGGCGGTGTCCCTGGCTCTGAGCAAGGGGCTCACCATGGGCGGGACCTTTCTGCCAGTGGACCCCCTGGAGGCCGCTGCGCAAAGGCTCATTTTATCCAATGTCCCACCCTTCATCCCTGGTTAGCTCCTCCTTCCCCACCTGCACCATCTGGGGGAGGTAAAGACGGGGCTCACCCCAGTCCCGCTCGGTCTTCGGGAGAGCAGCCTCCGACACGTGTACTCCTTCCGCCGCCAGTTATTCATGCAGCTGGCGCGGGAGGAGGTGACAGAGGGCCACTTGAATGTAGAATTCCAGGGGATGGCCTATCGCGTCTTCTGGACCTTGGACGGGGTGCGGTGCCATGTCTGTAAGGAGGTGGGGCATGTTCGTAAGAACTGCCCCAAACTCCCGGCTGCCAACTCCAACTCGGCGGCCCAGGGTGGCGACGCTGCACCTCCTCCCACCCCCCCCTACACCACCACCAGATACCATTCAGTCGGTACCGGAGGCTGTGGTTTTCATGGCCTCCGGCAGGGAGGGGAGTGACCGTCCAAGTGGAAGGAAGGCGCGGAGGAGAAATAAACATCGAGAGGCGCGTCCCCTGGACACCGTGACACTACCCGAGTCTGAGCTCAGCACAAAGCCCGATCTCGGGAAGTCAACTTGCCCCAGGGCTGGGCGCAGGCCCAGTGTGAATAAAAAAAGGAGAGTGTGGATGATATGGAGGTCTCTGAGCCTCCGCACACAACTGGGAAAAAGAGGAGAAGGCACCACTGCACAGAGGTAACAAGGGGCCCTGAGGCGCAGGGCCCATCTGTTGGAGGGGAGCTGTCTCCTGTCTCGGGTCCACAGGTTTCCCTTACCGCCACCACCAAGGCTACAAAGTCCGGGCAGGAGCTCCCTATTCCTCAGGATGGAGGGGAGGGGAAGGCCGCGGGACATGAGGCCCCTCCTGAAGGTGTAAGTGGGGCCCTGCTTGTGGTGGGGGAGCCTGGGGACTCCGCCCATTCTGCCAATGCTACTGGGTCGGATGCCCTGAGTGAAGGGGAGGGCGAGGCCCCAGAGGGTCGGCCCTCCCAGCCGGAATCCACCACCAACCAAGAGACACCCGACACGGTTATAACCGAGAATGCTGCCCCATCTGCTGGGCCTGTGGGTGCTGGCGAAGCGGGAGATGGCCTCCTCTCTCCGCCTCCAGTCTCGGCTCCGGCTGGTTTTCCGGAGTCGGGAACTTCTGTCTCCCCTGGACCACTCATTGTTCTGAGGACGGAGGTGGAGGGGGGTCCTGAAACGCTGGTGCCTGCAGGCTCCAGTTTCACAATAGAACCCAGAGAGGACTCCTCTGCCATCGATCCTGGGGGTAGGATCGTGACGGAGGTGGGACCAGCTGGCGCGGCCGGGACGTTCGCCGCATAGTGTGCGGTGGGCGTGTCGGCCGCTGGCTGTGACAACCCAGAGGAGGATGGGTATTCGGTGTGGGGCGCGGAGGATGATCTTGATTCCATCGCCAGTGATGTGGTGGAGTCCCTCGTACCTCCCACCGAATCTCCTCTCATCCCCACGACGGAACTCTGGGATTTCCTCGCGGTTTGCAGGGGCTGCCGCAATAAAGTTCAGCTGGCCCTCGACCGCTGGTCGAATCTGGCGCTGATCATCCAGTCCTTCTGTGCTGTCCTGAAGATAACGGGCAAGCGCGCGGGCGTGAAACTGGTTGAGAGGCGCCGTTTAAATGTGTTCTTCAATGGGTTGCTGGGGGAGTGGAAGGCCAGGTGCACTTCCACTCCCTTCTCACAGTGAGCTGTTGGTGACGGATTTTAAGTACCTTTGACATGAAGATAACCATAGCCAGCCTCAACATCAATGGCAGCAGAGGGGCTCACCACAGATTTCACAATCTCTCAGTCCTCAGTGAAGGGAGATAAGCGGTGAGCTTTCTGCAGGAAACCCACACCGTTCCGGGAGATGAAGCCACCTGGCTCCTTGAGTGGCAGGGTGGGGTCTACATGAGTCACCTCACCCCTATTTCTAGTGGTGTGGCGATCTTGCTGACCCGTCTTTTCAGCCGGAGATCTTGGGGATCAAGGAACTAGTGCCGGGCCGCTTGCTCCACCTCGCCGTTCGCCTGGGTAGCGTGCCGCTCCACTTTGTGAACGTGTACGCACCCAAAACCTGGCGCGTTGCAAGCGCGCTTCTTTGAAGAAGTATCCGTTCTCTTGAGCTCCATCGATAGCGGCGAGTGCATCATCCTCGCGGGGGGATTTTAACTGCACCCTCGAGGTGGGGGATCGCTCCGGTCCCCAGCACGGCCAGGAGTCGGTGGAGAAGTTGAGGGGACTGATCAGCTCCCTTAACTTGGTGGACATCTGGCGGAATCTCCATTCCCGACTCCAGCACCTTCACGTGGAGGTCTGGAGGAGGGGGGTCGCGAATCGATCGCCTCTACATTGCACAGGCTTATGCCTTCCACGTCTCGGCGGCCTCCATGTGGCTGGTGCCGTGCTCTGACCACCATCTGGTGTGGGCGGAGATCACTCCGCACCGCACGCGGGCGGGGTCTGCGTACTGGCACTTTAACAACCGGCTGCTGGAGGACGAGCGATTTCGGGACTCGTTCTGTCGATTCTGGGCCTACTGAAGAAGGAAGCAGGGGGGCTTCCCCTCCTTGAGGCTGTGGTTGGATGTGGGCAAGACTCACATCCGCGTCTTCTGTCAGGAGTACGCGAAGTGATCGACCAAGAGGCGGGAAGCCGAGATCGGGCGCATTGAGAGGGAGGTGCTCGACTTGGAGTCCCGCTTCGGTCATGCCGTCGTGGACCCGGCCCTGTGGCAGGTGTACAAAGAGAAGAAGGGCGCGCTGAGGGACCTGCAGCTCATAGGGACCCGAGGCGCGTACGTGAGGATGTGGATCCAGATCCTGGAAGATTTGGACCGCGCCTCACCCTTCTTCTACTCGCTGGAAAAATGGCGGGGGGTCCGTAAGCAGCTCGTCGAGCTGCTGGACGACGACGGATCCTCCATCACGGATACGGAGGGAATGGGCCTCCTGGTCCGGACTTATTACAGTGCGTTGTTCTCTCCGGATCCGTCCAGCGAGGATGCACGCAGAGTTTTGTGGGAGGACCTGCTGCAGGTCAGCCCGGAGGGCGCTGAAGGATTGGAGGCTCCGCTCACGTTGGCGGAGCTGACTGGCGCCCTCCACCAGCTCTCGAGGGGCAAATCCCCAGGGCTGGATGGGTTGACCGTGGAGTTCCTCAGGGCGTTCTGGGACGTCCTGGGGGACGATTACGCGTGGGTCCTGGGGGAAAGCCTGGCGACCGGGGAGATGCCCCTCTCGTGGCGCAGGGCGGTCATCGTCCTGCTGCCGAAGAGGGGCGATCTCCGCCTGCTTAAAAACTGGCGTCCGGTCTCCCTCCTCAGCACGGATTATAAGATCTTTGCCCGGGCTATGTCTACCCGCCTGTGCTCCGTGCTGGCCCACATGATCCACCCCGACCAGTCCTACACTGTCCCGGGCCGGTCCATCCAGGACAACATCCACCTGGTCCGGGACCTGATCCATCTTTCCCGGAGGACTGGTCAGTCGGTCGCCTTTCTCTCCCTCGATCAGGAGAAGGCATTCGACAGGGTGGATCACGATTACCTTTTCGGGACTCTGCGCGCTTTCGGACTCGGGCCGTATTTCGTGGCCCGGGTCCGACTTTTATACGCCGCCGCAGAGTGTCTAGTCAAAGTTAACGGGTCCTTGACGGCGCCCCTTCGATTTGGGAGAGGAGTGCGTCAGGGGTGCCCCATGTCCGGCCAATTGTATACCATCTGCGTGGAGCCCTTCCTGTGCCTGCTTCGCAGGAGGTTGACGGGATTGGCTCTGCGCGAGCCGGCCATGCGGGTCATCCTCTCGGCTTACGCCGACGACGTGCTCCTCGCAATCATAGATCCCGTTGACTTGCGGAGGATGCGCGACTGCCAGCAGACCTTTTCTGCCGCGTCCTCCGCGAGGATCAATTGGGAGAAATGTTCCGGACTCCTGGTTGGTCAGTGGCGGGTGGACTCCCTGCCGGAGGTGATGACACCTTTTGCGTGGAGCACCACGCACCTTCTCTATCTGGGAGTCCACCTTCGCCCCGCTGAGGAAGCCTGGCCGGCAAACTGGCAGGAGTTGGAAGCGAAAGTCACCACTCGGCTGGGGCGCTGGACAGGACTGCTCCGAGTGCTTTCTGACAGGGACCGAGCCTTGGTCATAAACCAACTGGTGGCCTCCATGTTGTGGTACCGGTTGGTCACTTTGGCCCCGCCCCCTGTATTTGCCACCAAGATCCAGAAGAAACTCGTCGATTTCTTCTGGGGCAAGAGGAAACACTGGGTCTCTGCCGCGGTCCTGAGTCTCCCGATCGAGGAGGGCGGTCAGTCGCTGGTGTGCGTCCGCACCCAGGCTGCGACTCTCCGCCTTCGGACCCTGCAGAGATACCTGTACGTCGAGCGTCCTCCCAGATGGTGTGCGCTGGCGATGTATTTTTTCCGCCAGTGTCACTGCCTTCAAGACGACACGCAGCTCCCGGTGGAGTCCGTTAGCCGCGTCTCTCTGAGGGAGTTGCCTGTCTTTTACCGGGATCTTTTCCGAGTCTGGAACATGGTCGCCTCCAGTCAGGGCGCTCCCCCGCCGGCGGAGGTGAGCACCTCGGCTGTCAGGGCGGCCGACTCCGGGGACGGTCCGGCGGGCGGAGGAGTAGCCGAAACCCCCGGGACGCCCCTCACTGCGGGTGGCGAGGAAGCTGACCCCCGCTCGGCCGGAACTGCTCATCGGACCCAGGCCCCGAAACCCTCCTCGGGAGCCGGTCCCACACAACCCGAGCCGCCTCTCGGAAATGCCCTCCGTGCCATTCCAATCGGCGCGGAGGGGTTGCCTGTACGGGCTGCTCCTGCGCATTCTCCACTTCCTCGCCCTCGTCAGCTGGCCCTACACGCCCTGGCGGTCCGCGTTGCCATCTGGCGGCGAGGGGAAACCCCGATGGAGGTCTCTCTACGCGGGAGTCTTCCCCCTTTACATCGGGGACCTGGGGTGGAGGGTGCTGCACAGAGCAGTCCCGTGTAATAGGCTTTTAAGTAGGTTCACGGACTCCCAGGCCACCTGTACTTTCTGTGGCCTGGACGAGTCCGTGTTCCACATTTATACGGAGTGTGCGAGGTTGCAGCCCCTATTTGAGTATCTGAAGGGGCTGCTCCTCAAATTCTGGCTGCACTTCAGTCCCACGCTCCTGATCTTTGGGCACCCGGTGCGGAGGGGCTTGGGCCGGGATGAGGATCTTCTCGTCGGTCTGCTCCTGGGCCTGGCCAAGGTGGCAATTCACAGGTCCAGGTTGCGGGCCGTCGGGGGTCCGTCCTCCCCGATTGCCTGCCCCTCTTCCGCGGTTACGTTCGCGCCCGGGTGTCCCTGGAATAGGAGCATGCGGTGTCCGCTGGTACGCTTGAGGCCTTCCGCGACCGGTGGGCACCGCAGGGACTGGAGTGCATTGTCGAAGCCGAGAATGGCATTTTAATTTGAGTTTTTTGTTTATTTATCTGTTTTTAATAAAGTTATTTTAAAAATATAAGTGTGTATATATTGGGGGCCTGAGGAATAAAGGCCCCCTCGACATAATAAATATATAAAAGGGGCCTGGGGTATAAAGGTCACCTTAAAAAAATAAATAAAACGGAGGTTAGATACAGAGTAAAAAAAAAAAAACTGGGATTGGGCCACTGCATGCAGTGTCCGCCGGTACGCTTAAAAAAAGAAAAAAGAAAAAAGAAAAAAAAAAAAAACGTGATTAGATGTAGAGTAAATCTCTCTCTACACTGTGCACATCAAACACTCCCAGGACAGGTACAGCACGTGATTAGATACAGAGTAAATCTCTCTCTACACTGTACACATCAAACACTCCCAGTACAGGTACAGCACGTGATTAGATACAGAGTAAATCTCTCTCTGCAGTGTACACATCAAACACTCCAAGGACAGGTACAGCACGTGATTAGATACAGAGTAAATCTCTCTCTGCACTGTACACATAAAACACTCCCAGGACAGGTACAGCACGTGATTAGATACAGAGTAAAACTCTCTCTGCACTGTACACATCAAACGCTCCCAGGACAGGTACAGCACGTGATTAGATACAGAGTAAATCTCTCTCTACACTGTACACATAAAACACTCCCAGTACAGGTGCAGCACGTGATTAGATACAGAGTAAATCTCTCTCTGCAGTGTACACATAAAACACTCCCAGTACAGGTACAGCACGTGATTAGATACAGAGTAAATCTCTCTCTGCAGTGTACACATAAAACACTCCCAGTACAGGTACAGCACGTGAATAGATACAGAGTAAATCTCTCTCTCCACTGTGCACATAAAACACTCCCAGGACAGGTACAGCACGTGATTAGATACAGAGTAAATCTCTCTCTACACTTTACACATCAAACACTCCCAGGACAGGTACAGCACGTGATTAGATACAGAGTAAATCTCTCTCTACACTGTGCACATAAAACACTCCCAGTACAGGTACAGCACGTGATTATATACAGAGTAAATCTCTCTCTACACTGTACACATCAAACACTCCCAGGACAGGTACAGCACGTGATTAGATACAGAGTAAATCTCTCTCTGCAGTGTACACATCAAACACTCCCAGGACAGATACAGCACGTGATTAGATACAGAGTAAATCTCTCTCTACACTGTGCACATCAAACATTCCCAGGACAGGTACATCACGTGATTAGATACAGAGTAAATCTCTCTCTACACTGTACACATCAAACATTCCAAGGACAGGTACAGCACGTGATTAGATACAGAGCAAATCTCTCTCTGCAGTGTACACATCAAACACTCCCAGGACAGATACAGCACGTGATTAGATACAGAGTAAATCTCCCTCTGCACTTTCCACTTAAAACACACCCAGGACAGGTACAACACTGGATTTGGCTGCTGACTAATTGGACTACTGACTGCTGGCTGCACAATGATACTCAGCTGACTGCGAATTGTGGACTGGGAGTTGGAGGCTCGAATTTGGAGGCTGTGTGACCGCTGTAGGGAGAGAGCAATAGAGACAGAGAGGAAGAATTTTCTATCTAGCCATATTCCAAAAGAGGAAAACAGGAGACGAAAAGAACTGACAGCTGTTGTGAGTTTGGTTTTAGTTGAAGCCCTTTCATTGATTGTTGTGGGGAGAGACCTGATGATCTTGGGTGGGGCATCTTTGTTTGAACAGGGAGATCCTTTGTTTAACAGCATCAGAGAGGAGCTTCCTTCCCACCCCAACAATCTAGCCTGCGCTAGCTGGAGCTGCCCAAGTGAAGGGACTTTCTCTTTTCCCTCAACACCGGATGTAAAGTGTGCCTGGGGAGCTTACAGCTGTCCCAGCTGAAGACATCGTTCCCCCTCCCGATCCCCCTCCCCTCCCCCCACCCGCAACCCCATCACCAACTGGAAGACCAGCGAAAGGACTGCCTTAAAGAAACACCGACAAAGAGATTGCTTCCTCCTAACCTTTCTCTCCGTCAGCCTCTCTTCCTTAGGACAAAGCCCAGCAAAGTATCTGTATTTCTATTTGTTGTTGTTATTCTATTTTCCCCCTCCTTTGTCTCAAAATATTTTTATTCATCGGTGGGTGTACCTTCCACCCCATGGCTTCACAGTCCTCTCCTGTGGCGGGACTTCCTATGCTGCAGCAGCTGCAGCCACTCCTGTATCCCCATCACCCTTTTAAATCTTGACCTCAAAACATGGGGTGAAGAGTTACAACCACCCAGCCATGACTGCTCAGGCATGCGTTAAGGCAATAGCCGAGGTTGTCGGCCCCTCGTCCATTGTCACAGCCTCAAAGATGTACGGAAAGGCAGTGTTCTTCCTGAAGATGAAGCGGACAGTGGTCCTGGCACTGAGCAGGGGGATCACTGTGGGCGGGGCATTCCTGGCAGTGGACCCTCTGGGGGTCACTGTACAGCATGCGATACTTTCAAACGTCCCGCCCTTTATTCCCAATGACTTCCCCCGACCCCGCTTGCACCGTCTGGGGAAGAAGAGGTCAGGAATCACCCCAGTCCCGCTCAGCCTTTGGGAAAACAGCCACCGACAGGTTTACTCCTTCCGCTGCTAGCTATTCATGCAGCTGGCACGGGAGGATGTCATGGAAGGCCACTTCAATGGGGAGTTCTGGGGGCGGCCTAGTGCATCTTCTGGACTCGGACAGGGCGCGGTGCTGTGCCTGCAAGGGGGTGTGTCACGTTCGTAAGAACTGCCCCAACCTCCCCGTCGCCAGCGCCACCTCAGCGGCCCAGGGTGGTGCTGCTGTATCTCCTCCCACTCCCCCTACGCCTCCAACAGACACTGCTCAGTCGGTCCTGGAGGCTGTGGTTTTCACGACCCCGGTGGGGAATGGGGCGCCCGTCTGAATGGAAGGACGATGTGAAGGAAAAATAAACGCAGAGAGGTGCGTCCCCTGGACACAGTGGCAGAACCTGACCCTGAGCTTAGTCCAGCTCCCGATTTTGGGGAACCCACCTGCCTCAGTGCTGGGCTCAGACCCAGGGTATCCAAACAAAAGGAGGGTGCAGATCTGGAGGCCTCTGATGACATGGAGGTCTCTGAGCCTTCACGCCCAAGTGGGAAAAAAGAGGAGAATTCACCCCTCTACAGAGGTAACACAGGGCCCTGAGGTACAGGGCCCATCTGCTGGAGGGGAGTGTCTCCTGGTTCAGGTCCCCAGGGTCCTCCACCCACCAGCACCATCAAGGCTGTAAAGTCTGGGTAGGAGATCCCTATCCTTCAGTACATGCAGCCCCTCCTGCAGGAGAACGTGGAGCCCTGCTTGTGGTGAGGGAGCCTGAGGACACTCCTGGAGAAGCATCCCATTCTGCCACTGGGTCCGGTACCCTGAGTGGAGGTGAAGGCGAGGCTCCAAAGGGTCAGCCCTCCCAGCCAAAGTCCACTCCAAACCAGGATGTATGCAGGTATCCACAGGCTTCAGTTGCACAGTAGAAGCCAAAGAGGACTGCCCCACCATCGATCCTGGGGTTGGGATCATGATGGAGGCAGGACTAGCTGGCACAGCCGGGACATCCACCCAACAGTGTGTGGGGTTTGTGTCTGCCAATGGCAGCGACGACCCAGAGGAGGATGGGGACTCGATGTGGGGCACGGAGGACGACCTTTATTCCATCACCAGTGCGGTAGTGGAGTCCCGCTTACCTCCCACCGAGTCTCCTCTCATCCCCACGGTGGAACTCCGCGAATTCCTCACGGCATGCAGGGGTTGCCACAATAAAGTTCAGCTGGCGCTCGGCTGTTGGTCGAATCTGGAGCTGATCATCCGGTCGGCCCATATCGCCTTCAAGAAAGCGGGGAAGGGCACGGGAGTGAAACTGGTTGAGAGGCGCTGGTTTATAGTGTCCCTCGATGGGTTGCTGGAGGAGTGGAAGGCGAGGTGCACTTCCGTTTGCTCCTCACAGTCCGATGTTGGTGACGGGTTTCTAAGGACTTTTGACATGAAGATAACCATCGCCAGCCTCAACATCAACGGCAGCAGGGGGTCTCACCACAGATTAGACAATCTCTCAATCCACAGGAAACACACACCGTGCCGGGATACGAATCCAGCTGGCTCCTGGAGTGGCAGGGTGGGGTCTACGTGACTCATCTCACCCAGATTTCTAATGTGGTGACTATCTTGTTGGCCCCAACTTTTAAGTTGGAGATCTTGGGGGGTAAAGGAGCTTGTGCCGGGCCACTTGCACCACCTCGCCATTTGCCTGGGTAGCGTGCTGCTCCACTTAGTGAACAAGCGTGCTTCCTTGAAGAAGTGTCCACTCTCTTGAGCTGTATCGATAGTGGTGAGTATAGCATTCTTGTGGGGGGTGGTTTTTAACTGTACCCTCGAAGTGGGGGATCACTCTGGTCTCCAGCGTGGCCAACCATCGGTGGAAAAGTTGAGGGAACGGATCAGTTCCCACAACTTGGTCCCACATCCGTCATGCTGTCGCTGTCCCGGCCCTGTGACAGGCGTACAAAGAGAAGAACTCACTGAGGGACCTGCACTTGTAAGGTCCCGAGGCTCATACGTGAGCTCGCGGATCCAGATCCTGGAAGATTTGGACCACGCATCACCCTTCTCCTACTCGCTGGACAAATGGCTGGGGGTCCGTCAGCAGCTCCGCTGTCATGGATCTGGAGGCAATGGGCCTCTTGGTCCTCACCTATTGCAGCACGTTGTTCTCTCCGCATCTGTCCAGCGAGGACGTGTGCAGTGTTTTGTGGAAGGACCTGCTGAAGGTCAGCCCAGAGGATGCTAAAGGATTGGAGGCTCTGTCACGTTGCTGGAGCTGACTGGTGCCCTCTCCCTGTTCTCGAGGCAAATCCCTGGGCTTGTCCGGCTGACTGTGGAGTTTCTCAGGTTATGCTGGGACGCCCTGGGTGGCGATTACACGCGGATCTTGGGGGAAAGTCTGGCGATTGGGGAGATGCCGCTCACGTGGCACAGGGTGGCTGTCATCCTGTTACTGAAGAGTGGAGATCACTTGTTTGAGAACGGGCATACAGTCTCCCCGCACAGCACGGATTATAAGATTTACTCCGTCCAGGAATTCCCAACACAAAGAGATAAGCATCTCCAGAGACAGTGTACCTACAGTCCCCATACCTCGTCCAGAGTTGGGTCACCTAATCCTCTGTCCTCCCTGAATGTCTGCAGCAGCTCACAACACAACTTCCAGAAAACCATGCACAGCACCTCCACTAACTTTACAATAGAAGAAGAAAGTCAAAGGCCCCTCACCTGTAAGTTGCATGCCTGGTCCTTTTAAATAACACTAGAGGGGGTTCCTCGTGCTGCTGAATGTATGTACAGCTGAGAGTGACTAACACAGGCGGTCAGTGGACATGCACAGACCAAGTTTCAAAGACGTACATCAAAGTTGCTGGAATGGCTGAATGATGTCTCTTCAAACCTCTGCTCACATTAACAGCACATGTTTGGTGAACCTGGACTAGAGCCCTGTCCAGCATGGAGCACTGGAAGTGATCGGAAGCTCATCTCATGCCATTGTATGGATCCAAGCCTCGATGGCGTTGGGCCCAGTGGCGCTGTAGAACTGAAAATCATTTCTGGGCGTAGATGCAGAGAGAACGACCATACGAATTAGCAGCAGAAGTAGGCCATTCAGTCCATCGAGCCTGCTCCACCATTAATAAGATCATGGCTCATCTGTTTGTGTTTCGAATTCCACACTCTCATCTACCCCCGATAAACTTGGATTCTCTTGCCTAACAAGAAACTATCTCCCTCCGCCTTAAAAATATTCAACGACCCCATCTCCAACACCTTCAGAGGCAGAGAGTTCCAAAGTTGCAGAACCCTCTGAGGGGGAAAAAAATCTCCTCATCTCTGTCCAGAAAGGGCGAGTCCGAATGTTCAAACAGTGCCTTTTCAAACAGTTATTTTTAAAGGGGATTTGAAAAAAAGGCTTACAGGCAAACGATTTGCCAGAATGTGGGAATGTGTAGGGGAATGGGACTAATTGGAGTGGTGAAGCCATGGAGGGATTCAAACACAATAATGAGAATATTAAAATGAAGATGCTGCCAGACCGGAAGCCAATGTAGATCAGTGAACACAGGGGTGATGGGTGATCGGGATTCGGTGTGAGTTAGGATACAGGCAGCAGATTTCTGGATGGTCTGTGGTTTCTGGAGGTTTATAACTGGGAGGGTGACCAGGAAAGAATTGAAATAGTCCACTGTGGATTTAACAAAGGTAGGCATGGGTTTTTATGCAGTAGATGGGCTGAGGCAAAGGTGGAGACGGTTGATAGTACAGAGGTGGTAGTAGACAAGGTTGGTGATGGAGAGATTATGGAGATGAACTGAGCTCATGTTTAATTCGAATACATAGGTTGCAAACTGTCTGGTTCAGCCTCAGATATTGGCCTGGGAGGAGTATATGGTTCGTGGAAAGGGGACGGACGTCCTTATGGTGACCGATCACACGAGCTCCATTCGTCCCAAAATTAAAATTGCAAGAACATTATTTCAGTGAAACAGATTTTGCAGATCTCACAGCGGGAAATACAGACTTACCAGGAGCAACAGCAGCAAATATCATAGAGTAAATTACAAGAACTCTAATACACTCTACCATCTAATAACAATGGTTTATAAGACCTAATATCTGGAGATAGGGATTTTCCAGGAATAAAGGAAGCAGCTACGTGGGCAGAGTAAATGTCAGCAATGGTATTGCAGTTAAACATGGTTTATTGAATTAAAAGTTAGATAGAACGACTTACCAGGGAAACCTATAATAGCGAGGATGGGATAGTAAATGTATTTCATTATCTTCAGTGCGTACTCGATCCGACTGTTTAATGAGAACTGATCATAATTTGCAGAAAGAAAGTCAAACTCCCAGATGAAACTCCTGCCCATTGTTGTCACAATCCGATCGATTGTTCTCAGATTCTGACCTATTGTTGTGACATTCCAATCTATTGTTCTCAGATTCTGACCCATTGTTGTGACATTCCAATCTATTGCTCTCAGATTCTGACCCATTGCTGTAACATTCCAATCTATTGTTCTCAGATTCTGACCCATTGTTGTGACATTCCAATCTATTGTTCTCAGATTCTGACCCATTGTTGTAACATTCCAATCTATTGTTCTCAGATTCTGACCCATTGTTGTGACATTCCAATCTATTGTTCTCAGATTCTGACCCATTGTTGTAACATTCTAATCTATTGTTCTCAGATTCTGACCCATTGTTGCAACATTCCAATTTATTGTTCTCAGATTCTGATCTATGCTCTCCCTCTCTCTGGAGCCGCTGATCCCTGTTAGTGCCGAAGATGATGCTCCCGCTGACACTATGTGATAACACAAGGAAAGGAGCCCCTTATTAATTGAAGAGCGAAACCCTCCAGTGACACAATTAGGGTTCATGGAGACTGACATTACTTACAGTCACTGAACAAACAGGTTCTGTTACCATCTTTCAATCAAACACTTTTGGTACCACAATAAACTAGACCATTTACCCGATCTGGATGGAATGTATGAGGGTTGGTGAGAGAAGGAATGGTGGAAAGAGCAGACAACTGGGCATGACCTTTCAATTCTCTTTGGATATGGGAGTGCTGACAGAGGACTGGAGTGTTGTAAATGTTAAACCCGGTTTACAAAAAGGAGAGATGGAGTAAACGATGTACTGTCCAGTCAATCTGAAGTCAGTGGAGGGGAAATTTCAAAACCCAGGACAGAAATATTCGTTGCTTGGAAAAACATAGCAGAATAAATTTCAAGTAGCACAGATATGCTAATGACAAATCATGTCTGGCAAACTTCAACAAGAACTGATCCCAGGGTATTTCACAGCAGCATTATGAAACAACGTCTAACACCAAACCACAAAGGAAGATAGTAGGTTAGGTGACCAAGCTTGTTCAGAGTGTGAGGTTTTAAAGGAATGTCTTAAAGGATAAAAGCGAGGTGGAGAGGTGGAGAGATGGAGCTGTGTAGGGCGGGTATTCCAGAGCTTTGGGCCGAGGCAACTGAAGGTGTGGCCACAATGGTGGAGTAATTAAAATCAGGGATGCACAAGAGGCCAGCATTAGAGGAGCAGAGATATCTCAGAGGTTTGTGGGGCTGGAGGAGATTACAGAGATAGTGAGGGGTGAGGCAACGGAGGGATTGGAAAACAAGAATGTGAATTTTAAAATCAAGACATTGCTTGACTGTGAGCTGATGTCGGTCAGCCATCGGGGAATGGGACTTGTTGTGAGTTAAGAAACAGGCAGCTCTAGCAAGGCTGAGGTCAATGGGACTCAGGAGGAAAACCCTCTGCCGGAAGTAGTCACACCTAGTACAAATGAAGATGGTTGTGGTTGTTGGAGGTCAATCTTCTCAGCTCCAGGACATCACTGCAGCAGTTCCTCAGGGTAGTGTCCTCGGCCCAACCATGTTCAGCTGCTTCATCAATGACCTTCCTTCAATCATAAGGTCAGAAGTGGGAATGTTCGCTGATGATTGCACAATGTTCAGCACCATTCACGACTCCTCAGATACTGAAGCAGTCTGTGTAGAAATGCAGCAAGACCTGGACAATATCCAGGCTTGGGCTGATAAGTGTCAAGTAACTTGCGCCACACGAGTGCCAGGCAATGACCATCTCCAACAAGAGAGAATCTAACCATCTCCCCTTGACATTCAATGGCATTATCATCGATGAATCCCCAACTATCAACATCCTGGGGTTTACCGTTGACCAGAAACTGAACTGGAGTAGCCATATAAGTACCGTGGCTACAACAGCAGTTCAGAGGCTAGGAATCCTGCGGCGAGTAACTCACCTTCTGACTCCCCAAAGCCTGTCCCCATCTGCAAGGCACAAGTCAGGAGTGTGATGGAATACTCTCCACTTGCCTGGATGGGTGCAGCTCCAACAATACGCAAGAAGTTCGACACCATCCAGGACAAAGCAGCCGCTTGATTGGCACCCCATCCACAAACATTCACTCCCTCCACCACCGATACACAGAGGCAGCAGTGTGTACCATCTACAAGATGCACTGCAGCAACGCACCAAGGCTCCTTTGACAGCACCTTCCAGAGCCACGACCTGTGGCACCTAGAAGGACAAAGGCAGCAAATACATGGGAAAACCATGACCTATAAGTTCCCCTCCAAGTTACACACCATCCTGACTTGGAACTATGCCACCGTTTCTTCACTGACGCTGTGTCAAAATCCTGGAATTCCTTTCCTGACAGCACTGTGAGTGTACCTACCCCACATGGACTGCAGCTGTTCAAGAAGGCAGCTCACCACCAACTTCTTAAGGGCAATTAGGGATGGACAATAAATTCCGGCCTGGCCAGCGATGCCCACCTCCCATGAATGAATTAAAACAACATATACACCCAGGTCCCTCTGCTCCTTCACCTCCTTTAGAATTGTAGCCTTTCTTCTATATTGTGGCTCCATTTACTTCCCATCATGATGAGTCACGTCACATTTCTCCACATTGAACTTCATCTGCCACCTGTCTGCCCATTCCACCAACTTGTCCGTGTCCTTTTGAAGTTCTACACTACCTTGCTCTTAGTTCACAATGCTTCCAAGTTTCGTATTTTCTGCAAAATTTGAAAGCGTCCCCTGTAAACCAAGATCTGGGTCATTAATATATGTCAGGAAGAGAAATGATCCCAACACTGATCCTTGGGGAACTCCACTAGAAACCTGAAATGAAACAGTAAGTGCTGGAATTGCTCAGCAGGTCTGGCAGCATTGGTGGAGAGAGAAGCAGAGATAAACTTCCAGGCCTGTGGCCTTTCATCAGAATTGACAACGGTTAGAAATGTAATAGGTTTTAAGCAAATAAAGCAGGGATGGAGCAGAACAGAACAAAATGGCTGTTGATAGAACAGAGGGTCAGAGAGATTAACTGACGAGGAGATAATGGAGCAAAGGCAAAGAGAGTGTGCTTATTGAGTGGTGAAAGACAAAGTGTTAGTGCAGAGAGGGTGTTAAATGACAGAATAATGAACAGCCCTAGCTAAAAGCAACAACTTAAAAAATCCAGTTTAAAGATGGCACATGGAAAAATATGATAAAACAAAATAATAATTAAAAGGGTCAGTCATGCTCTGAAATTATTGAACTCAATGTTCAGTCCGGAAGTCTGTAGAGCGCCTAATCAGACAATGAGGTGCTGTTCCTCGAGCTGACGTTGACGTTCACTGGAACACCGCAGCAGGTCAAACACAGATTGGGTGAGTGCTTTGTGGAACACCTCCGCTCAGTCCAAAAGCATGATCTCGAGCTTAGACTCGCTTGTCATTTCAGCACCTTCCACCCCCACCCCTGCTCTCATGTCCACATTTCTGTCCTTGTGTTTACACCCCCCAACCCCGATTTACTTGCTTAAAACCTAATACATTTCTAACCTTTGCCACTTTTGCTGAAAGATCACAGACCTCAAAAGTTAACTCTGCTTCTCTCTCTACAGATGCTGCCAGACCTGCTGAGTATTTCTGGCACTTTCTGTTTTTATTTCAGATTTCCAGCATCGGCAGAATTTTGCTTTGATTCCACAACAAACCTTACTCCAGCCCGAAAAGCATCCATTGATCACTACTCTCTGTTTCCTGTCTCTCAACCAATTTAATTTCATGTTGCTACTGTGCTTTTTATTTGATGAGCTATAACTTTGCTCACAACTCTGTTGGGTGGCACTTTATCAAATGCTTTTTGGAATTCCATTTCCACCACATTAACAACATTGCCCTCATCAAGCTTCCTTTTTACCTCATCAAATAACTCCAGCAAATTAGTTAAACATCATTTCCCCTCAGTAAATCTGTGCTGTTTTTCCTTAATTAACCCACATTTGTCCATGTGCCTATTAATGTTGTCTGGAATATGACACCAATTTGGACAACAGACTTTCTGAATCTCAGACTGTTACCAAGGAGAGGGATGGAATCAATAGCAAGGGAACAGAGTTGGAGTGGGGAGTGAAACAATGATTTCAGTCTTCCCAATATTTAATTGGATGACATTCCTGCTCATCCAGTACTGGATGTCGGATAAGCAGTTGGATAATTTAGCAGCAGTGGAGGAGTGGAGAGAGGTGGTGCTGAGGTAAACTTGATGGAGTTCTTTGATAAAACAATGGCGATGGTTGATGAGGGAAGGAATGGTGGAAATAGCAGAGGCACTGGCCAGAATCTTTCAATCCTCCTTGGATCTCGGATTGATGACAGAGGACTGGAGGGCTGCAAATGTTAGTCCCTGTTACAAAAGCAGAGATTAGATAAATTCTGTAACTACTGGCCAGTCAATCTAATATTGGTGGTTGGATTTTACTATAAGCCAGAACGCAGCACAAAGATATATCTTTCTTGCAAAAACATGGGATAGTAAATGACAAGCAGCACGGATAGGTTAAGGACAAATCATGTCTGATAGTCTTGATCAAGTTAATTGATGACTTAACTGTGAGTGTTGATGAGGATGGTGTGTTTCCTGTTATGGATATGGACTTTCAAAAGGCCTGTGATCAAATGACATTTCATAGACTTGTTATGAAAAATGGAACACCTGGATTAATGTGACAGTGATAGTGTGGATATGACATTGACTCAGTGACAGAAAGCAGAGAGAAGTCGTGAACGGTCATTGTTCATACTGGGGGAGGGGGTGTATAAAGAGCTGTTTCTCAGGGGTCAGCTGCTGTTCCTGACATCTAGATAGATATATAAATGTTTCAGTCAAGAAAACCCGCCTGATTGGTTCCTTCATAATTGCAACAAAGGTAAAATACTGATTGAGGTGCTCAGAACGTCCACTGCTCAAAAGGAAATAACCCTGTTGCGGTGAAATAAGATATAGGACAAGAGGGGAGCCTGGGACCCCTCCTCACCTCGCTGTAACAGAAATATGGAGGTTCCAGTGATCGTAAACCAACAAAAAATTAGAAATTGGAAATGGTAAAAACAATTGATCCTGAGAAAATAAAATAAAAATTAAATGCAGGTTTTATTGTGGTTTTCATTGCTGGAACACTAAAATGTCCACATTCGAAACCAATACCTTCAGAAGCCAGAGCATATGAACATACGAATTAGGAGCAGGAGTAGAGACACTAGGTCCCTCAAGTCTGCTCTGCCATTCAATAAGATCATAGCTAATCTGATTCTAACCTCGACTCCACATTACTACCTCGCCCGAATAACCTTATCAAGAATCTGTCTACCTCTGCCTTACAAATACTTTAAGAGTCTGCTTCCACTGTCTTTTGAGGAAGAGAATTCCGAAGACAAACGACCCTCTGAGAGAAAACAATATTCTCCTCATCTCTGTTTTAATTGGGCGACCCCTTATTTTTAAATAGTGAACCTTAATTATAGATACACCCAGAAGGGGAAATCCACCCTGTCAAGACACTTCAGGATCTTATGTTTCAAACAATTCGCCTCTTACTTTTCTTAATTCCAGTGGATATAAGCCTAGCCTGTCCAATCTTTCCTCATACGACAACCCACCCATTCCAGGTATTAGTCTAGTAAACATTCTCTGAACTGCTTCCAATGCATTTACACCCTTCCTTAAATAAGGAGACCAATACTGTACACAGTATTCCAGATGTGGACTCACCAATGCCCTGTATAACTGAAGCATAATCTCCCTACTTTTGTATTCAATTCCCCTTGCAATAAACGATAGCATTCTATTAGCTTGCCTGATAAATTGCTGAACCTGCAAATTAACCTTTGGTGATGCATACACTGGGACTCCCAGATCCCTCTGCATTTCAAAGCTCTGCAATCTCTCACCATTTAGATAATATGCTTCTTTTTTTATTCTTCCTGCAAAAATGGACAATTTTCCACTTTCCCACATTATACTCTTTTTTCCTGGTTTTTCCCCACTCACTTAACCTATCTATATTAATTTGCAGCCTCCTTATGTCCTCTTCACAAGTTGCTTTCTGATTTATCTTTGTGTCATCAGCAAATTTAGCAACCATGCCTTCGGCCCCTTCATCCAAATCATTGATATAAATTGCAAAAAGTTGAGGCCCCAGCACAGATGCCTGTGGCACACCAGTCCTTACATCTTGCCATCCTGAAAATGACCCATTAATGCCTTCTCTCGGTATTCTGTTAGCTAACCAATCTTCTATCCATTCTAACTTCTTACCCCCTTCACCAGGAGATTTCATTTTCGCAAAACCTTTGACGTGGCACCTTATCAAATGCATCCTGGAAATCAATTTACAGTACATCCACCATCCCCCTTTCTCCACAGCACATGGCACATCTTCAATGAATTCCAAAAAGTTGATTAAACATGATTTCCCTTTCATAAAACCATGTTGATTCTGCCTGATTACCTCGAATTTATCTATGTGCCCTGCTATACCGTCCTTCATAATAGCTTGCAACATTTTTCCCAAGACATATGTGATTCTAACTGGCCTGTAGTTTTCTGTTTTCTGTCTCCCTCCATTTCTGACTAAAGGAGTTATATTCGCAATCAAGGAGTTATATACAAAGTGAAGTAACTTGGGACAGGTTAAAAGCCCTGTCTGCTGAAAAGTTGAGTAATGTAGCTGGACAGTTAGGGATTACTCTCCGTCCAAAAGCGAGGAAACCCGAAATCCTTAGACTTGTGGCCAACCATTTTTCACTTGAAACTGAAGACTCAAACAGGGTTAAAATCATAAAACAGATAGAGTAATGTCAGCTAAGGTAAAACTAGAACAGACGAGACTAGAATTAGAATTCCAGAGAGAGAGAGAAAGAGCAGACTGAGTGTCAAGAAAGGGAAAAAGTAACTGTGTTCCAGAGGGAGAAGGAGGAAAGGGAGCTAAGGCGGCTCAAAAAACTACAGAAAGTCCCAGTACACCCAGTGAAGGCACAGCTAGTGAGGGAGCTGCCCCTAGCTCAGGACCATGTGCTGATCTCTTAAAGTTCTCCCAGTTCATTCCAAAATTCCATGACGAGGATGTGGCAGAATTGTTCATTACTTTTGAAAAGCTTGCAAGCAACTAAAATGTCCGGCGGAGAGCTGGACGCCGTTTATACAAAGTAAAATAACAAGAATAGCACATAAATTTTATATTTGTTGCCAGATGAAAGTTCCTCAGATTATGAGATGACTAAACATGCTTTCCTGGGCGCATATGAGATAGTACTGGAGGAGTCCCAGAAAAAAAATTGGACCCTCCAAAAGCAGCCTGACTAAACATACCTCGAGTTTGAAAGAGACTCGGAGGGCGGAGCTCCAGAACGGTGAGTGACCTCGGGTGGGAAAAAAAACATGAAAAAGTGACGTCACAGTAAAGCTGTGACCTGATTGGCTGGTGGGGAATCTGTACCGAATTTGAAAACAGTGGTGTTACACAGGGATCCGTGCTGGGACCACTGTTGTTTGTGATATACATTAATGATTTAGAGGAAAGTATAGGTGGTCTGATTAGCAAGTTTGCAGACGACACTAAGATTGGTGGAATAGCAGATAGTGAAGGGGATTGTCAGAGAATACAGCAGAATACAGATAGATTGGAGAGTTGGGCAGAGAAATGGCAGATGGAGTTCAATCAGGGCTAATGCGAGGTGATGCATTTTGGAAGATCTAATGCAAGAGTGAAATATACAGTAAATGGAAAGTCCTGGGGAAAATTGATGTACAGAGAGATTTGTGTGTTCAGGTCCATTGTTCCCTGAAGGTGGAAACGCAGGTCAATAGAGTGGTCAAGAAGGCATATGGCATGCTTTCCTTCATCGGACGGGGTATTGAGTACAAGAGTTGGCAGGTCATGTTACAGTTGTATAAGACTTTGGTTCGGCCACATTTGGAATACTGCGTGCAGTTCAGGTCGCCACATTTCCAAAAGGATGTAGATGCTTTGGAGAGGGTGCAGAGGAGGTTCTGATAAAAATTGATTAAAACACTAATTAACTAATTAATAAGTAGAATAACTAAACCAGAGGGAGGAGATTACTGTATTTAGACAGCATTTAATATTTATTGTAGAAATCTAGCACTAGGAACCACATAGTGAAGTGTATCATAATTTAGTAAGGATTTAATAAGTATTTATTTATTTTCTAGCAATTAACTAATTAGTGATGGAAATGTCTGTTAGAGGGGTGAAGTACTTCACCTGTGAGATGTGGGAAGTCCGTGACTCTTCCAGCGTTCCAGGCGACGACATCTGCAGGAAGTGTACCCAGTTGCAGTTCCTCACAGATGCATGGATCGGTTGGAGCGGCAACTGGATGCACTTAGGAGCATGCAGGTGGCGGGAAGCGTCATAGACAGGAGGTTTAGAGAAGTGGTTACAGCCAAGGTGCAGGCAGATAGATAGGTAACCGCTAGAAGGGGCAGGCAGTCAGTGCAGGACTCCCCTGTGGCGATCTCCCTCTCTAACAAGGAAAGAGACTCCAGGATGGTATGTTTCCTCCATGGTGCCAGGGTCAAGGATGTATCTGAACAGATAGGGGGCATTCTGAAGGGGGAGGGTGAGCAGCCAGAGGTTGTGGTACACATCGGTACCAACGACATAGGCAGGAAGAGTGATGAGGTCCTGCAGTGGGAGTTTAGGGAGTTAGGTAGTAAGTTAAAAAACAGGACCTCTAGGGTTGTAATCTCTGGATTACTCCCTGTGCCACGTGCCATTAAGGCTAGAAGTTGGAAGATAGTGCAGCTAAATACGTGGCTGAGCAGCTGGTGCAGAAGGGAGGGTTTCAGATATCTGGACCATTGGGCTCTCTTCAGGGACAGATGGGACCTGTACAAAAAGGACGGGTTGCATCTAAACTGGAAGGGCACTAATATGCTGGCTGCAAAGTTCGCTAGTGTCACTCAGGAGGGTCTAAACTAGTGTGGCAGGCGGGTGGGAACCAGAGCAGGAGGACAGTTAGTGAAGTAAATGAGGAGGACATAGTAAATAAGGCCAGTAGGACTTAGAGGAAGAGCAGGCAGGGAGATGTTACTGTGCACAGCGGGACTGGTGGTCTGAAGTGCATTTGCTTCAATGCGAGAAGTATAACAGGTCAGGCAGACGAACTTAGAGCTTGGATTAGTACTTGGAAATATGATGTTGTTGCTATTACAGAGACTTGGTTGAGGGAAGGACAGGAGCAGCAGCTAAATCTTCCAGGCGTTAGAAGCTTCAGACGGAATAGAGGGGGATGTAAAAGGGGTGGAGGAGTTGCATTACAGGTTAAGGAGAATATCACAGCTGTACTGTGGGAGGACAACTGAGAGAGGTCATGCAGCAAGGCAGTATGGGTGTTCTTCCCTCGTGTTGATTCTCCCACCACCTGCCGCAGACCCACTCTCGCAGCCATGTCCTTTAGGACTCGGCCAGCTCGGTCAGTAGTGGTGCTACCGAGCCACTCTTGGTGATGGACATTGAAGTCCCCCACCCAGAGTACATTTTGTGCCCTTGCCACCCACAGCGCTTCCTCAAAGTGATGTTCAACATGGAGGAGTACTGTCATCAGCTGAGGGAGGGCGGTAGGTGGTAATCAGTAGGAGGTTACCTTGCCCATGTTTGACCTGATGCCATGAGACTTCATGGGGTCCGGAGTCGATGTTGAGGACTCCCAGGGCAACTCCCTCCCAACTGTATACCACTGTGCCACCACCTCTGGTTGGTCTGTCCTGCCGGTGGGACAGGATGTACCCGGGGATGGTGATGGCTGTGTCTGGGACATTGTCTGTTAGGTATGATTCCGTGAGTATGACTATGTCAGGCTGTTGCTTGACCAGTCTGTGGGACAGCTCTCCTAACTTTGAGGGAAGGAATGGTGGAAATAGCAGAGGCACTGGCCAAAAGCTTTCAATTCACCTTGGATCTGGGAGTGATGGCAGAGGACTGGAAGATTGTAAATGTTACACCCTGTTAATATAAGGAGACATTAGATATACCCTGAAACTTCTGACCAGTCCGTCTAATATCGGTGGTTGGAAATTTCGAGAGGCAGTAACCCTGTACAAATATATATCTTTCTTGGAAAAACATGGGATAATAAATGACAAACAGCACGGATAGGTTAATGACCAATCACGTCTGATAATCTTGATAAAGTTCGTTGATGACATAACTGTGGGTGCTGATGAGGATAATGTGTTTCGTATGATGTATATGGACTTTCAAAAGGCCTGTGATCAAATGACATTTCATTGACTTGTTATGAAAAATGGAGCACATGGATTAATGTGACAGTGATAGTGTGGATATGACACTGACTCAGGGACAGAAAGCAGAGAGAAGTGGTGAGCAGACATTAGAATTAGAATTAGAATTGGAATTAGAACATTACAGCGCAGTACAGGCCCTTCGGCCCTCGATGTTGCGCCGGCCTGTGAAACCATCTGACCTACACAATTCCATTTTCATCCATATGTCTATCCAATGACCACTTAAATGCCCTTAAAGTTGGCGAATCTACTACTGCTGCAGGCAGGGCGTTCCACGCCCCTACTACTCTCTGAGTAAAGAAACTACCTCTAACATCTGTCCTATATCTATCACCCCTCAACTTAAAGCTTTGTCCCCTCGTGCTTGCCATCACCATCCGAGGAAAAAGACTCTCACTATCCACCCAATCTAACCCTCTGATTATCTTATGTGTCTCTATTAAGTCACCTCTCCTCCTCCTTCTCTCCAACGAAAACAACCTCAAGTCCCTCAGCCTTTCCTCGTAAGACCTTCCCTCCATACCAGGCAACATCTTAATAAATCTCCTCTGCACCCTTTCCAAAGCTTCCACATCCTTCCTATAAAGCGGTGACCAGAACTGCACGCAATACTCCAGGTCCGGTCTCACCAGAGTTTTGTACAGCTGCAGCATGACCTCGTGGCTCCGAAACTCGATCCCCCTACTAATAAAAGCTAACACACCATATGCCTTCTTAACAGCCCTATTAACCTGGGTAGCAACCTTCAGGGATTTATGTACCTGGACACCAAGATCTCTCTGTTCATCTACACTACCAAGAATCTTCCCGTTAGCCCAGTGCTCTGCATTCCTGTTACTCCTTCCAAAGTGAATCACCTCGCACGTTTCCGCATTAAACTCCATTTGCCATCTCTCAGCTCAGCTCTGCAGCCTATCTATGTCCCTCTGTACCCTACAACATCCTTCGGCACTATCCACAACTCCACCGACCTTAGTGTCATCTGCAAATTTACTAACCCACCCTTCTACACCCTCTTCCAGGTCATTTATAAAAATGACAAACAGCAGTGGCCCCAAAACAGATCCGTGCGGTAAACCACTAGTAACTAAACTCCAGGATGAACATTTACCATCAACCACCACCCTCTGTCTTCTTTCAGCTAGCCAATTTCTGATCCAAAGCTCTAAATCACCTTCAACCCCATACTACCGCATTTTCTGCAATAGCCTACCGTGGGGAACCTTATCAAATGCCTTACTGAAATCCATATACACCACATCCACTGCTTTACCCTCATCCACCTGTTTGGTCACCTTCTCGAAAAACTCAATAAGGTTTGTGAGGCACTACCTACCCGTCACAAAACCGTGCTGACTATCGCTAATGAACTTATTCTTTTCAAGATGATTATAAATCCTGTCTCTTATAACCTTTTCCAACATTTTACCCACAACCGAAGTAAGGCTCACAGGTCTATAATTACCAGGGCTGTCTCTACTCCCCTTCTTGAACAAGGGGACAACATTTGCTATCCTCCAGTCTTCCGGCACTATTCCTGTCGACAATGACGACATAAAGATCAAGGACAAAGTCTCTGCAATCACCTCCCTAGCTTCCCAGAGAATCCTAGGATAAATCCCATCTGGCCCAGGGGACTTATCTATTTTCATACTTTCCAATATTGATAACACCTCCTCCTTGTGAACCTCAATCCCGTCTTGCCTAGTAGCCTGAATCTCAGTATTCTCCTCGACAACATTTTCTTTCTCTACTGTAAATACTGACGCAAAATATTCATTTAACACTTCCCCTATCTCCTCTGATTCCACACACAACTTCCCACTTCTATCCTTGATTGGACCTAATCTAACTCTAGTCATTCTTTTATTCCTGATATACCTATAGAAAGCCTTAGGGTTTTCCCTGATCCTATCCGCCAATTACTTCTCGTGTCCTCCCCTTGCTCTTCTGAGCTCTCCCTTTAGATCCTTCCTGGCTAGCTTGTAACTCTCAAGCGCCCTAACTGAGCCTTCACGTCTCATCCTAACATAATCCTTCTTCTTCCTCTTGACAAGCGCTTCAACTTCTTTAGTAAACCACGGCTCCCTCGCTCGACAATTTCCTCCCTGCTTGACAGGTACATACTTATCAAGGACACGCAGCAGCTGCTCCTTGAATAAGCTCCACATTTCGATTGTTCCCATCCGCTGCAGTTTCCTTCCCCATCCTACGCATCTTAAATCTTGCCTAATCGCATCATAATTTCCTTTCCCCCAGCTATAATTTTTTGCCCTGCGGTATATACCTGTCCCTGCCCATCGCTAAGGTAAACCTAACCGAATTGTGATCAGTGTCACCAAAGTGCTCACCTACATCTAAATCTAACACCTGGCCGGGTTCATTACCCAGTACCAAATCCAATGTGGCATCGCCCCTGGTTGGCCTGTCTACATACTGTGTCAGAAAACCTTCCTGCACACACTGGACAAAAACTGACCCATCTAAAGTACTCGAACTATAGTATTTCCAGTCGAAATTTGGAAAGTTATTTGTTCAGACTGGGGGAGTTTCAGTGCTGTTTCTCAGGGGTGTGGATAGATATACAAGTGATAGAGACGTATATGTAAAAAAACATAATTTCAACGCTTGAAGGTGACATGAAACTCATAAATAAGGATGGCAAAGGCGCAGACCACAGAATTATCCAACCTCACAGACGTTGTTTATTTTTAATTTATTCTGGACTGAAATCCAAATGCAAATGTATTTCTCACTCTGTAACATATTTGTGTGATTTGCCTGTGAGTGTGTGCGTGAATGTGTACCGCATATTTTTATTATTTTATTTAGAGTCATTTTAGATTTTAAAGTATAATAAACCCACCTCTTGTTTAAATTCAAGAAAAACTGTCCGACTGGTTCTTTCACGATCACAACAATCGGAAAAGGTAAAAAACGCACTTAGGTGGTCAGCACGTTCACTGCTAAAAAGGAATAAACCCCGTTGCAGTGAAATAAAAGATAGGACATGAGGGGAGTCTGGGACCCCTCCTCACCTGGCTATAACAGAAATGTGGAGGTTCTAGTGATCATAACCCAACGAGAAACCAGAATTTGGAAGTGTCATAGAGTCACAGAGTTATACAGCAAAGAAACAGCCCCTTCAGCCCACTGTGTCTGTGCCTGCCAAGAAGCCTATCCATTCTAATCCCATTTTCCAGCACCTGGCCCGTAACCTTTTAAGCTATGGCATTTCAAGTGCTCATCTAACTACTTCTAAAATGTTCCTGCCTCTACCACCGCTTCTGGAAGCCAACCACACTCTGGGTGAATTACTTTTTTGCTCAAATCCCCTCTAAACCTCCTGCCCCTTAACTTAAATCAATGCCCCATGGTTATTGACCCCTCCACTAAGGGAAAATTTCTTCCCACCTACTCTATCTATGCCCCTCATAATTTTTCGAGCTTTCTGTTTCTCTCCCTTTTTGTATAAAGGAGTTATAGTCGCAATAAAGGAGTTACATACGTTGATAAGTTGAATAACATTGCTTGTCAAGAAAGTGAGAAGTAAGAGTGTTCCAGAAGGAGAAGGAAGAAAGGGAGTTAAGGTGGCTCAAATAACTAGAGGAAGACCCAGTACACCCAGTGAAGGCACAGCTAGTGAGGGAACTACCCCGAGCGAAGGACCATGTGCTGAAATCTTAAAGTTCTCCCAGTTCATTCCAAAGTTCAATGAGGAGGATGTGGCAGAATTTTTCATCACTTTTGAAAATCTTGCAAAACAGCTGAAATGATCGGCAGAGAGACGGACACAGTTTTTACAAAGGAAAGTAACAGGAAAAGCACACGTGGTTTATTCACTGTTACCAGATCAACATTTATCACATCATGAGATGACTATAAATGCTATCCTGGGTGCATATGCGACAGTACCAGAAGTGTACCATCAAATATTCCGACCCCTCAGAAAGCAGCCTCACTAAACTGACCTCGAGTTTGAAAGAGTTAAGCAGCTTAGGAATTTCGGAACATAGGAGCTGAAGTAGGCCATTCAGCCTTTCGAGCCAGTTCCACCATTCAATATGATCATGGCTGATCATCCATTTCAATGCCTTTTCCCCACACTATCCTCGTATCCCTTTATGTCATTGGCATTTAGAAAACTGTCAATCTTTGCTTTAAACAGACTCAATGACTGAGCTTCCACAGCTCTCTGGGGCAGAGAATTCCAAAAATTCATAACCCTCTGAGTAAAGAAATTCCTTCTCATCTCCGTCCTAAGTGGCTTCTTTTTTTTATTTATTCATGGGATGAGGGCGTCACTGGCCAGGCCAGCATTTCTTGCCCATCCCTAATGGCCCTTGAGAAGGTGGTGGTGAGCTACCTTCTTGAACCGCTGCAGTCCATGTGGGTTCGGTACACCCACAGTGCTGTTAGGAAGGGAGTTCCAGGATTTTGAACCAGCAACAGTGATGGAACGGCGATATAGTTCCAAGTCAGGAAGATGTGTGACTTGGAGGGGCTGAATCCATCCAGGCAAGTGGAGGGTATTCCATCACACTCCTGACTGGTGCCTTGTAGACGGTGGACAGGCTTTGGGGAGTCAGGAGGTGAGTTACTCGCCGTAGGATTCCAAGCCTCTGACCTGCTCTTGTAGCCACGGTATTTATATGGCCACTCCTGTTCAGTTTCTGGTCAATGATAGCCCCTAGGATGTTGATAGTGGGGATTCAGCGATGGGAATGCCGTTGAATGCCAAGGGGAGATGGTTAGATTATCTCTTGTTGGAGATGGTCATTGCCTGGCACTTGTGTGGCGTGAATGTTACTTGCCACTTTTCAGTCCAAGCCTGGATATTGTCCTGGTCTTGCTGCATTTCTACACAGACTGCTTCAGTATCTGAGGAGTCACGAATGGTGCTGAACATTGTGCAATCATCAGCGAACATCCCCACTTCTGACATTATGATTGAAGGAAGGTCATTGATGAAGCAGTTGAAGATGGTGGGGCCTAGGACACTACCCTGAGGAACTCCTGCAGTGATGTCCTGAAGATCAGATGATTGACCTCCAACAACCACAACCATCTTCCTTTGTGCTAGGTATGACTCCAGCCAGTGGAGGGTTTTTTCCTGATTCCCATTGACCTCAGTTTTGTGAGGGCTCCTTCATGCCATACTCAGTCAAATGCTGCCTTGATGTCAAGGTCAGTCACTCTCACCTCATCTCTTGAGTTCAACTCTTTAGTCCATGTTTGAACCAAGGCTGTAATGAGGTCAGGAGCTGAGTGGGCGTGGCGGAACCCAAACTATGCGTCACTGAGCAGGTTATTGCTGAGCAAGTGCTGCTTGATGGCACTGTTGATGATACCTTCCATCACTTTACTGATTGATGAGAGCAGGCTAATGGGGCGGTAAATTGCCCGGTTTGACTTGGCCTGCTTTTTGTGTACAGGACATACCAGGGCAATTTTCCACATTGCAGGGTAGATGCCAGTGTTGTAGCTGTACTGGAACAGCTTGGCTAGGGGTGCGGCAATTTCTGGAGCACAGGTCTTCTGTACTATTGCCCGTATATTGTCAGGGCCCATAGCTTTTGCAGTATCCAGTGCCTTCAGTCGTTTCTTGATATCACGTGAAGTGAATCGAATTGGCTGAAGTCTAGCATTTGTGATGCTGGGAACGACAGGAGGAGGCCGAGATGGATCATCAACTCGGCACGTCTGACTGAAGATTGTTGCAAATGCTTCAGCCTTATCTTTCGCACTGATGTGCTGGGCTCCCCCATCATTGAGGATAGGGATATTTGTGGAGCCACCTCCTCCAGTCAGTTGTTTAATTGTCCACCACCATTCTCAGCTGGATGTGGCAGGACTAGAGATTTGATCTGATCCGTTGGTTATGGGATCGCTTAGCTCTGTCCATCGCATGCTGCTTACGCAGTTTGGCATGCAATTAGTCCTGGGTTGTAGCTTCACCAGGTTGACACCTCATTTTGAGGTATGCCTGGTGCTGCTCCTGGCATGCCCTCCTGCACTCTTCATTGAAGCAGGGTTGGTCTCCTGGCTTGATCATAATGGTAGAGTAGGGGATATGCCGGGCCATGATATTACAGATTGTGGTTGAGTACAATTCTGCTGCTGCTGATGGCCCACAGCGCCTCATGGATGCCTAGTGTTGCATTGCTAGATCTGTTCGAAATCTATCCCATTTAGCACGATGATAGTGCCACACAACACGATGGATGGTATCCTCAATGTGAAGTGTGAAGGCGGGACTTCATCTCCACAAGGACTGTGCGGTGGTCAATCCTACCAATACTGTCATGGCCAGATGCATCTGCGGCCGGCAGATTGGTGAGGCCGAGATCAAGTATGTTCTTCCCCCGTGTTGGTTCCCCCACCACCTGCCGCAGACCCAGTCTAGCAGCCATGTCCTTTAGGACTCGGCTAGCTCGGTCAGTAGTGATGCTACCGAGCCATGGTGATGGACATTGAATTCCCCCACCCAGAGTACATTTTGTGCCCTTGCCACCCTCAGAGCTTCCTCCAAGTGGTATTCAACATGGAGGAGTACTGAGTCCTCAGCTGAGGGAGGGCGGTAGGTGGTAATCAGTAGGAGGTTACCTTGCCCATATTTAACCTGATGCCATGAGACTTCATGGGGTCCGGAGTCGATGTTGAGGACTCCCAGGGCAACTCCCTCCCTACTTTATGCCACTGTGCCACCACCTCTGGTTGGTCTGTCCTGCCGGTGGGACAGGACATACCCGGGGATGGTGCTGGCAGTGTCTGGGACATTGTCTGTAAGGTGTGATTCCGTGAGTATGACTATGTCAGGCTGTTGCTTGACTAGTCTGTGGGACAGCTCTCCCAACGTCGGTCCAATCCCCAAGTTGTTAGTAAGGAGGATTTTGCAGGGTCGACAGGACTGGGTTTGCTGTTTTCGTTTCTGGTGCCTTGGTCGATGCCGGGTGGTCTGTCCTGTTTCGTTCCTTTTTATGGACTTTGTAGCGGTTAGGTGCAACTGAATGTCTTCCTAGGCTATTTCAGAGGGCATCTCTCGTTTTGAAATTGTGTCTGCTTTTTCTAGACTCCCCCACCAGGAGAAACATGTTAGCTGCGTCTACCCTGTCTATCCCTTTAAATATTTTTGTAGGATTCAATGAGATCATCTCTCATTCTTCGAATCTCGGGAGAGTACATGCCCAGTTTCCACAATCTCTCTTCATAGGACAGTCCCACCATCCCGGGAACAAGTCTGGTGAACCTTCTTTTCACTCCCTCTGTTGTCATAATATCCTGCCTCAGGTAAGGGGACCTTACTGCACACAGTACTCCAAGTGCAGTCTAACCAAGCATCTATACAATTGCAGCAAGACTTCACTACTCCTGTACACAAATGGTCTTGTGATAAATGCTAACATACCATTAGCCTTCCTAATTGCTTGCTGCACCTGCATGTTATCTTTCAGTGACCTATTGATGAGGACACCCAGGTCCCTTTGTGCATCTGCACTTTCTAATCTCTTACCATTTAAAAAAAATACTCTACACATCTATTCATTCTATCAAAGTGGCTAACCTCACATTTTTCCACATTATACTCCATCTGCCACATTCTTGCCCACTAAGTCTGTCCAAATCCCCTTGAAGCCGCTTTGCATCTTCCTCACAACACACATTCCCACCTAGTTTTGTGTCATCTGCAAAGTTGAAAATATCACTTTGGTCCCCATACCCAAATCATTGATGGATATTGTGAACAGCCTGGGCCCAAGCACTCATCCCTGCAGTACTCCACTTTTCACAGCCTGCCAATGCAAGAATATCCCGTTTATTCCTACTCTCTGTTTCCTGCCTGTTAACCAGTCCTTACTGCATGTCGGTATATTACCTGCTATCCCATGTTCCTTAATTTTGCTTACCAACTTCCTGTAGGGCTCTTTATCAAAAGCCTTCGGAAAATCCACCGGCTCCCCTTTCCTATTCTGATAGTAACATCCTAAAAAAACTCCAACAGGTTCAGCAAGCATGATTTCCCATTTATTAATCCATGTTGCCTATGCCCAATCAGATCCATTTATCGCATACTTCAGAATAGATTCTAGCAATTTCCCCAGTACTGATGTAAGGCTAACAGGTCTGTCGTTCCCAATTTTCTCTTTTCCTCACTTCTTAAATAGTGGGGTGACATTTGCGACCTTCCAATCTGCAGGAAGCGTTCCAGAATTGATAGAATTTTTAAGGATGATCACCAATGCATGAACAATCTCCATTGCTACTTCCATCAACACTCTGGGATGTAGACTTTCAGATCCTGGGTAACTGACAAACATCAGTCCTATTAATGTCTCCAATAGAAACTTCTTACTAATACTGATTTCCTTCAATTCCTCATTCTCCCAAATCCCTTGGATCTCTAATTCTGGGTGATTTCTTGCATCTTCCTCAGTGAAGACAGACGCAAAATAATCATTTAACTTCTCTGTCATTTCTCTATTTCCCATTATAAATTCTCCTGACTCTGCCTGTAATGGACCCACATTTGTCTGAGCTCAACGTTACTTTTTAACGTATCTATAGAAGATTGTACAGTCTGTTTTGGTGTTTACCTTTGACCAGTAGATGCAGACACTCAAGATACATCCCACATATGACAACCTCAGAGTGGTGATCCTTCTCGAGGAGTTCGAAAACTCGCTCCTCCTTCCTTTAAAACCCACATAGAGGAACAAAAGGTTCAAGGAGCCAGGCATGTTGCAATGCTAACTGACAAATTTTCCCTTGTACATAAGGCCTTACCCCAAAGGGAAACCCTTCCCTATTAACCCCAAAGACCTGAGGTTAAAAGATAGAAGGGTGATTGGAGCCCGAACAGACATGAGCAAGAAGGAAAAGCTGGACACAGAGGGGGGCCTCCTCAGGCTAAATAGGACGGTACTGAGAGCAGGAGTAACGGCCGAAGATCTGTGTGTTTTACACTAATTATTGAGTTGAATAATGGAAATGACGGGGAAACCTGTAGGATTAATCAGTGTCCATCGGATCAGTGCAGGGAAAGCTGCCCGAATGAAAAGCACAGCAGATCAGGCTGTGCCTTTAACTGCGGCAGTCAGACCCAGTAAATCTACCACAGAGAGTGTGGGAAAACTTAACAAAATCCCTGAGAGTTACCAGGTATTTGTATCCCAAGGAAACGTGACCCCATCCCCCTCGACTGAGGCAAGCAAGCCCATAGTCATACTGAGGGATACAGGGGCCACCCAATCTCTGATGCTGGGAAAAGGCATGACCTTCCTCCGAGCATGCAGTGAATGTTAGAGTGTGAGTGAATGGTATCGGAAGACAGTATATGTCCAAACCTTTATATCGGCTGCTCTTGGAGTATGACTCAGTTTCAGGACTGGTAACCATGTGGATTGTACCTAGTTTACCAGTGGATGGGTCGACCTGCTCCTGGGTAATGATCTGACAGGGGAAAAGGTGGCAGCTTCCCTAGTAGTTCCAGGGAGATCAAAAGAGGTTTGGGAGACAGAGCAGTCACAGGAGAAGTTCACTGGCATTCTCCCTGATCATGTGGTGACTCGCTCCATGGCCAAACAATCTCCTGAACTGACACTGCAGATGGATGACCCTACTGTCTGGTTGCTGGAAACCTTCTTTGGGAAGTTAGAGGACACAAAGGATTTTCTAAACAGATCCTCCTTAGTTGAGGCTCAACATCCCGACCCAGTGTTAAATAATAGCACAGACTGTCCAAACCAAAACTGAAGCAGAGGGAGTTCCAGGGTGCTACTATTTAAAGAATGAGGTGCTGACGAGGAAGGGGAGATCTCCTCACAGACCTGCGGATGAAGAGTGGACAGTGGTGCACCAGACAGTGCTGCCGAGGTACCTTAAATAAATATTAAGAATGGTCCACGAGCTTCCAATGACTGGACATGGCAGTGTATGGAAAATCGAAGCCCGCATAAGACAGCATTTTGACTGGGCACAACTCCACAAAGATGTGGTGGAGTTCTGTAAAACTGGTCACATGTGCCAGGTTGTGGGGAAGCCCTGGAAGCCAGGAAACCTGCACCCCTAATTCCCATAGCTGCTATTTGGGAACCCTTCAGCATAGTGCTGTTGGATTGTGTGGGACACCTGCTGAAAACAAGTGGAAAACAAGTGAAAACCAGTATATTCCCAGCATTATGGATGTGGTGACCCGATTCCCAGAGGCCATTCTCCCAAATAACTATCTCTGCCAAGGTAGTGGTGGAGGGGCTAACACAGTTCTTTACCCGATATAGGCCGCTTGCTCAGATCCAGTCGGATCAGGGCACAATTCTCTGTCCAGTATTTTTGAATAGGTCATGGGTATTCTGGACATAACCCAGCTAAAGTCCTCAGCCTACCAGCCACAGTCACAAGGGGCTTTGTAGCGGTACCACCAGACCCTCAAGACAATGATCAGGCCATACTGCTATGAGTAACCCCATGACTGGGACAAAGGGCTGGGATTTCACCTGTTGGTTACCGGGACTTATCTAATGAGTCCACTGGGTTTAGTCTCTTTGAATTAGTTTATGGACACGAGGTGAGAGGTCCTCTTAAACTAATCAAGGAGAAGTTTTTGAGACACAGGGATGTGTCTTCCATGTTAGACCACATTTCCATGTTCTGGGAGCGGCTCAGGGGAGCCTGTGCAATGTCTCAGGAACACCTAAACACCTCCCAGGCAGCTATGAACAGATAAGCAGGCAAAAATGCCAAGGCTAGAACATTTCAGCCCAGAGACCATGTACTGTTACTACTACCAATGCAGCGTGAACCCTGAAAGCCCGGTTCAGTGGTCCATATCGAGTGGCAAAAGGAATAGTCAGGTAAATTATTTAATTGACAACTCCAGACCAAAGGCAAAAAAGGAAAGTCTGTGGAGGGGACAGACAAGTACAGATCTGTCAGACAGTCAGAATGGGAGGATTCAAAAGGACAGTGAGGATAGGTTAGAGGAGGTCCAGGAGGATTTCCAACCAGAATCCCCTATTCTCCGATTAGCCAACCCTGAAATGTTTGATCAATTGGACCAAACGCTCTCCTCCTTAAATGCAGGTCAAAGAGGCACCCTAAAAAGGTTGCTAACAGCATTTACAGAAAGCTGCAAGGACAAGGACCCTTCCCAAAAAGGCATGCCAATGGTAAGGGAGATGCCTCACCTAGTCGAAGTGCCATAGGAGAGTGCAGTCAAAGCTGGACAGACATTTGCGAGCACTAATGTCACAGAGGACATAGTCCAGATTAGGAAAAATATTCTCCCCATAGTAAAGAGGAAAGGGAAGGGACAATACCCTAAAGTAAACAGCACTTGTGTACCCCACCAGAATGCTCAAAGTCAGGTCAGTGTGGATCTACCCACTGAAGCACCCAATGATCAGATCCCAAACACAAATCTAATCAAACACAACAATTTCAAAGCAGAACTCAGCAAAAACAAAGGCCCAGAGGAAATCTCAGACATCTCACAGGGGCTAAAAAAACAATTTATTACACACTGTCAGTTTAGAGAGAAAGATTATCAAGGTGCAGGAACCTGAATGGTTTAAGCTTCATTGCAGGAGAGAAAAAATCAATGTAATTGTTGATGCAATGTCCAGGGTGAACCCGACATATCCGAGACAAAACTCCAGAAAATTAAATCAGCACAACTGTAACAGACAATGTCAGCTGCAGTAATTCTAAGGGTAATGTGTGAATTTGAGAAGTGATTATTGAGAATGAATGTGTGTTTCTTTCTTTTTCTTCCCACAATTCTGTAATGAAATGTTCCTATCATCACATTTCTTCCCATGTTCTGCAGTGCTGTCAAGATAACACAATATGTCAAATGAGGAATTTAATTCATCGATTAGAAATTTACACTTAACGTTTAGTGGAAAAAAATCCTACAGTTAACCTTGAAAAAACTGGCAGCCAAGATGGCCACCGCAATTGGCATCTGAAACACCTTTTCATATTCCAAGGCCTCCAACATGTCTGATGTGCCTCGACCCAAATCATTGGCTGGCTCCAGTGAATGCATTCCCGAACATTACATTCATTAACACGGCATACAGGGCCCTCCTGACACGTTGACTTTGAAAGAGGAAACACCTCCAAGTGTAAATACTGGTTTCCTGAACCCTGGGGAGATAGAAGTTTCGAACCTTGAATCTCATTATGAGGGTCAAGAGAATAAAGTGAGGCAGTCATGAGACCCTCTGTCCATCTCTGTGAAAGCTGGGAGCTTCCCCTGGACAAAGACAGACAAGTCAGTGATTCAAACTGTGCAGAAGCTGAAGGGCTGTGTCTCCATCTCCCTCTCTCCGTCTCTCTCTCCAGATAACATCACAAGTTAGAAAACCACATGCGACTGTGGGCCTTCCAAGCATACAGATTACGACAAACAGAGACATCAGGGAAAGGAGTAGATTGGAGTCCAGAATAAATATAAAAATAAAATACTCATTCTGTGAGGTTGGACGATTCGGAGGTCATCTGGCCGAAGTTGTATTCTTGAAGTCTTTGGCTGTTGGAAGTGTCCTTTGTGGCTGGCCCACATGGCTCAGGGATTTCTGGGAGGCAGATACACAGAAGGTCAATGAATCTGTGACCTTAACTGCCACTGACAGCTCCGTCCTCACCCTGGTCTGAGGCTCCAGGTTGTGTTACAGGAAGTAACAGTGCTCTGTGACCACCTCCTTATTGAATCAGAGTCACCTCCTGGGTTAGGTGTAGGTAGGAAAAGTGCTCTTAGAAAACCCGGGGTGGGTAGGGCCCCCTCTCCTTTCTCTTTACAGAGTTTCCCCTCTCTGCAGCCTCTGCTCCATTTGTTGGTCATGTTACAGACCCAGAGACACTGTAACTACAGTCCCCATACCTCGTCCAAAGTTGGGTCACCAAATCCTCTGTCCTCCCTGTATGGCTGCAGCAGCTCACAGCACATCCTCCAGAAAACCATCCACAGCACCTCCACTAACTTTACAATAGCAGAAGTAAGTCAAAAGCCCCTCACCTGTATGTTGGATGCTGGTCCTTTTAAATAACACTAGAGGGGGTTCCTCGTGCTGCTGAATGAATGTTCAGCTGAGAGTGACTACCACAGGCGGTCAGTGAACATGCACAGACCAAGTTTCAAAGAAGTACATCAAAGCTGCTGCTATGGTACATTGACATCACTTTCAAATCCACCCTCAAAGGAACAACACATACAAGGTACAATTGAGCGAGAGCACTGCGCAGTTTGGGACACTGTGCAGGCCACGGTAGAAGTGGCCGGCTGTGAAGACCACGCTGACAGCACAAAGATGATGCGACTGGGCTGGAGCCCCGCTCAGCATGGGATATTGTGCAGACTGCACCGGAAGTGGCCGGCTGTGCGATTCACATCTCTTTATGGATCCCAATTCTGTACTGTCAGCAGCAGTCATGATGCAGAGTTTAAAATCGTGGCTCGGGACACATACAGAGTGAAATAAATTGACTTTAAAAGGAGAACTGAAAAAAGATTGAAGTCAAAAGAGTTGCAGGAATATGTGAAATGGACAGGGGAAAGTGAATAAATGGAGGGGTGGGCCATGGAGCGATTCAAACACAAGAATGAGAATATTAAAATTAAGGTGTTGCCAGACTGGGAGCCAATGTAGATCAGTGAGCACAGCGGTGATGGGTGATCGGGATTTGGTGTGAGTTAGGATACAGGCAGCAGAGTTCTAGATGGGCTGTGGTTTATGGAGGTTTATAACTGGGAGGGTGACCAAGATGGAATTGGAATAGTCAAGTGTGGATTTAACCGTGACACGGATGAGGGTTTATGCAGCAGATGGGCTGAGGCAGAAATGGAGATGGGTGATTTCACAGGGGTGGTAGTAGGCACACTTGGTTTTGGAGAGAATATGGAGATGAACTCAGCTCAGGCTTAAATGTAACACAGAAGTTGTAAACAGTCTGGTTCAAGCTCAGATATTGGGCAGGGTGGAGTATGTGCTTCCCAGATAGGGGATGGAGTTTGAGATGGAGACCAATGACACTGGCTTCAGTCTTCCCAAAATTTACATTACAGAACAGTATTTCAGTGAAACAGGGGTTACAGATCTCCTAGCCTGAAACAGAGACAGCAACAGTAGCAGAGAGAGTAAATGACAAGAACTGTAATACAGTTGACAATGGTTTATAGAGCTAATAGCTGAAGATATTCACCAGGCATACAACAGCAGCAAGAAGTGCATAGTAAATTACAGGAGCAGTAATGCAGTTAAACATGGTTTAAAGAATTAATAGTTGGATAGAGAGACTTACCAGGGACACCAATAATAGCCAGAATGGGATAGTAAATGTATTGAATAATCCTCAATGTGAAATAGATACGATCGTTTAATGAGTACCAATCATAATATGTAGAAAGATAGTAAATAACCGAGGATAAACTCCTGTCCATTGTTGTAACATTCCAATCTATTGTTCTCAGATTCTGACCCATTGTTGTAACATTCCAGTCTTTTGTTCTCAGATTCTGATCTATCCTCTCTCTATCTCTCTGGAGCAGCTGATCTCTGTTAGAGCTGGTGCTGATGCTCCCACTGACACTATGGAATAACACATTGAAAGAAGCCCCTTATTAATAGAAGATGGAAAACACAATTAGGGTCCATGGAGACTGACATTAATTACATTCACGGATCAAACAGATTCAGTTAACCCTTTTCAATCCAACATTTTTTGTACCACAATAAATTTGAACATTTACCCAGTCTGGATGGAATGTATGAGGTTCGCTGAGGGAGGGAATGGTGGAAATAGCCGAGGCACTGGCCAGAATCTTCCAATCCCCCTTGGATATGGGCGTGATGACAGATTTCCACAGGCTTACACCTCTCTGGGTGAAGAAACTTCTCCTCATCTCAGTCCTTGAAAGTTTTACCCCGTATCCTTAGACTATGACCCCTGGCTCTGGACTCCCCCACCATCGGGAACATCCTTCCTGCATCTAACCTGACAAGTCATGTTAGAATGTTATAGGTTTCGATGAGATCCCTCCTCACTCTTCTGAATTCCAGTGAATATAGTCCTAACCGACTCAATCACTCCTCATACGTCAGTCCCGCCATCCCAGGAATCAGTCTGGTAAAACTCTACTGTACTCCCTCTATAGCAAGAACATCCTTCCTCCGATAAGGAGACCAAAACTACACACAATATTACAAGTGCGGCCTCACCAACGCCCTGAAAAATTGCAGCAAAACATCCCTGCTCCTGTACTCGAATCCTCTCGCTATAAAGGTCAACATAACATTCGCCTTTTTCTACCGAATGTTGCATGCTTACCTTCAGTGACTGGTGTACGAGAACACCCAGGTGTCGCTGCATATTCCCCTCTCTCAGTTAAATGGTCAGCCATTTAATTGTTTTCCATAATAAATGTCCCTGTTTCTGACTGTAACGGACCAACATTTGTCTTCACCAATCTTTTCCGCTTCACATACCTATAGATTCGTTTACAGTCAGTTTTTATGTTCCCTGCAAGTTTACTCTCGAGCTCCATTTTCCACTTGTCAATCAATCCCTTGGTGCTCCTTTGCTGAGTTTTAAAATGCTCCCAATCCTCAGGTCTGTTGTTTTTTTCTGAGAAATTTATTTGCCTCTTCCTTGGATCTAATGCGATCTCTAATTACCCTTGTAAGCCATGATTTGGCTGCCTTTTCCGTTTTACTTTTGCGCTAGACAGAAGTAAACAATTGTGGCAGTTCATCAATGTGCTCTTTGAATGTTTGCCATTGCCTTTCCACCGTCATCTCTTTAAGTTGTCAATGTATGATCGACAACTCATGCCTCATACCTTCGTAGCTTACTTTATTAAGATTCACGACTCTAGTCTCAGAATCAACTAGGTCACTCTCCATTGCGATGAAGAATTCTATCATATTATGGTCGCTCATCCCCGAGGGATCTGGCACTACTAGATTGTCAATTATTCCTCTCTCATTACACAATAACCAGTCTAGGATGGCCTGTTCTCCAGTTGGTTCCTCAAAGAATTGGCCCCGAAAACCATCCCGCATATTCCCCAGGAATTCCTCCACAGTGTATTCTGACCAATTTAATTTGCCCAATCTATATGCAGATTCAAGAAACCAATAATTACAGATGTTCCTTTATCGCATGCGTCTCTAATTTCCTGTTCAATGCCATTCCCAAATTCAGCACTACAGTTTGGGGGTCTATATACAACCCCCACTAACGTTTTCTGCCCCTAAGTGTTTCTCAGCTCTACCCATACAGATTCGATAACATCAGAGCTAATATCCTGCCTCACTATTGCGTTCATTTACTCTTTTATCAGCAAAGCAACTCCACGGGGGGTGGAGATAAGCCATTTTAGTGATGGTGTGAATATTTGGTAGGAAGCTCATCTCAAGACATCTCAGGGTTAACTATGTAACTAAGTCTGTGAACAGTTTGGCTTAGTCTCAAACATTTACAAAGGAGAGGGATGGAGTGTGTAACAAGGAAATGTTTGGAGCAGAGACAGAAAACAATGGCTTCAATCTTCTCAATATTTAATTGACATTGCAGATGTGTGAGGTAATACATTTTGAAAGGATGAATGAGGAGAGACAATACAAGTTAAATGGTACAACTATAAAGGTGGCGAAATAACAGAGACACCTGGGGTGTTTGTGTACAAATCTTTGAAGGTGGCAGGAAAGGTTATCTTGACAGTTAATAAATGTATGGGATCCTAGGGTTTATAAATAGAGGCAAAAAGAACAAAAGCAAGGACATTATGTGAAACATATATAAAATACTAGTTCAGCTTCACCTGGAGTCTTGTGTCGAATACTGGGAACCACACTTTAGGAAGGACATGAAGCCTTCGGAGAGGGTACAGAACTGTTTTGCTAGAATTTGTCAAGGCATGAGGGATTACAGTTATGTTGCTGGGGTTGTTCTGCTTTGAGCAAAGAACTTTCAGAGGAGATTTGTTTGAGATGTTTAACATTAGGAAGGATTTAGATAAATTAAATAAAGAGAAACTATTTCCAATGTCCAAGAGACACAGATTTAAGGCGATTGGTAAAAGAAGCAGACATGAGGATTTTTGTTTCTGAGTGGTTTGGATTTGGAATGCACTGTCAGATAGGCTGATGGATACAGATTCAATAGTAGATCCCAAAAGAGAATTGGATAAATATCTGAAGGAGATAAAATGCAAGGATATAATGAAAGAGCCAGGGAGTGGGACTAACTGGATTGCTCTTTGAAAGGGCCAGCACAGACTTGATGGGCCGAATGACCTCATTCAGCTTGTGCTATTCTATGATTCTATGATGGTTCCCACCAGGACTTTCACAATATTCCTCTCCTTTCACAAAGAGTTTGATAAAGTACCACATAAAAGCCATGTTACCGAATTAGAAACACATGGGATAAAAGGACCAATATCAGCCGTGACTCAGTTTGTCGCTCTCTCCCCTTTCAATCACAAGCTTCTGGGATCAAGTGTCACTGCAGGACTTGATCACAAGAATCAATGCTGACATTGCAGTGCAGTACTGAGGTTGTGTTGCACTGTCAGAGGTGCAGTCTATCGAATGAAACTTTAAACCAGGTTGCAGTCTGCCCTCTCAGGTGGATGTTAAAGATCCCATCGCACTATGTAGAAGCAGAGGAGGGGAATTATTCCCGGTGTCCTGGTCAAAATGTTTCCTTCAATCAACATCACAAAAACAGATCTGATCATTATCACATTGCTGCTTGTGGGATCTTGCTGTGCAGAAATTGTCTGCCTGTTTCCTACATTACAAGAGTGACTTCGATTTAAGAAGTATTCATTGGCTGTAAATCGCTTTGGGACATGCAGTGGTCATGAAAGGCGTTTCATAAATGGAAGTCTGTTCTTTTATTTTCAATGTCAGCATGCGGGAAATTAGCTCAGTGACAGAAAGTAGAGAAAAGTGGAGAATGGTTGTTGTTCAGTCTGGAGGGAAGTACACAGTGGAGTTCCCCAGGGTCACAGTTGCTGTATGTTAATGCAATGGGCTTGTGTACAGAGGTGATAATGTCAAATATTTCAGATGGCAGGAAAGGCAGAAATGTTAATAAACAATGAGAAGGATAGTAACACACTTCAGGAGGACAGAGACTGACTGGTGAAATGGGCTGGCGGATGGCAAATATAATTTAACACAGTGAAGTGTGAAGTGAGACATTTGGGTAGGAAGTGCAAGGGAAGGCAACAGAAACAAATTGGTATTGTTTAAATGAGGAGATAGGAACAGAGAGACTTGGTGTGTATTCAGACAGATCTTTGAAGGCCGCACGAAAAGTTGACAAGTTTACGTCTGATATAACAGACATCAGGTAGAAAACACTATTGAGAAGCAGGCTGAATATTGAAGGTCCAGTGGGTAAGTGAAAAAGCAAATAAGTGATGCAAAGAGTGAGCATGAAAAGAGGCGATCATTGAAGGAAATCCGAAAGTTTTCTATAGGCACCTAAATAGTAAAAGGGTAGTAAAAGGAACAATGGAGCGGACTCAGGACCATAAAGGGGATTTGCACATGGAGGCAGTGGATATAGCTGAGGTACTAAATGAATAATGTCCACCTGTCTTTACCAAGGAAGAAGATATGGAATCCTTTCCTTTATTAGCCGAGGTATAGAATATACGAGCAGGGAGGTTATGCTAGAATTGTATAACTCATTGGTTAGGACACAACTTGAGGACTGTGTGCAGTTCTGGTTAGCTCATTACAGAAAAGATGTAATTGCACCAGAGAATTTGTCAGGGTATGAGGGATAACAGTTATGTAGCTGGGGTTGTTCTGCTTTGAGCAAAGAACTTTCAGAGGAGATTTGTTTGAGGTGTTTAACATTAGGAAGGATTTAGATAAATTAAATAAAGAGAAACTATTTCCAATGTCCAAGAGACACAGATTTAAGGCGATTGGTAAAAGAAGCAGATATGAGGATTTTTGTTTCTGAGTGGTTTGGATTTGGAATGCAATGTCTGATAGACTGATGGATACAGATTCAATAGTAGATCCCAAATGGGAATTGGATAAATATCTGAAGGAGAAAAAAATGCAAGGATATAGTGAAAGAGCCAGGGAGTGGGATAACTGGATTGCTCTTTGAAAGGGCCAGCACAGACTTGATGGGCCGAATGACCTCTTTCTGTATGTGCTATTCTATGAATCTATGATGGTTCCCACCTGGACTTTCACAATATTCCTATTCTTTCACAAGGAGTTTGATAAAGTACCACATAAAAGCCATGTTACCGAATTAGAAACACATGGGATAAAAGGACCAATATCAGCCGTGGCTCAGTTTGTAGCTCTCTCCCCTTTCAGTCACAAGCTTCCAGGATCAAGTGTCACTGCAGGACTTGATCACAAGAATCAATGCTGACATTGCAGTGCAGTACTGAGGGTATGTTGCACTGTCAGAGGTGCAGTCTAGCGAATGAAACTTTAAACCAAGTTGCAGTCTGCCCTCTCAGGTGGATGTTAAAGATCCCATCGCACTATGTAGAAGCAGGGCAGGGGAATTATTCCCGGTGTCCTGGTCAAAATGTTTCCTTCAATCAACATCACAAAAACAGATCTGATCATTATCACATTGCTGCTTGTGGGATCTTGCTGTGCAGAAATTGTCTGCTTGTTTCCTACATGACAAGAGTGACTTCGCTTTAAGAAGTATTCATTGGTTGTAAATCACTTTGGAACATGCAGTGGTCACGAAAGGCGTTCCATAAATGGAAGTATGTTCTTTTATTTTCAATGTCAGCATGCGGGAAATTAGCTCAGTGACAGAAAGTAGAGAATAGTGGAGAATGGTTGTTGTTCAGTCTGGAGGGAAGTACACAGTGGGGTTCCCCAGGGTCACTGTTGCTGCATGTTAATGCAATGGGCTTGTGTACAGAGGTGATAATGAGAAATATTTCAGATGGCAGGAAAGGCAGAAAAGTTAATAAGCAATGAGAAGGATAGTAACACACTTCAGGAGGACAGTGACTGACTAGTGAAATGGGCAGGTGGATGGCAAATATTAGTTAACACAGTGAAGTGTGAAGTGAGACATTTGGGTAGGAAGTGCAAGGGAAGGCAACAGAAACAAATTGGTATTGTTTAAATGAGGAGACAGGAACAGAGAGACTTGGTGTGTATTCAGACAGATCTTTGAAGGTCGCAGGAAAAGTTGGCAAGTTTATGCCTGATATAACAGACATCAGGTAGAAAACACTATTGAGAAGCAGGCTGAATATTCAAGGTCCAGAGGGGAAGTGAAAAAGCAAATAAGTGAAGCAAAGAGTGAGCATGAAAAGAGGCGAGCATTGAAGGAAATCCCAAAGTTTTCTATCGGCATCTAAATAATAAAAGGGTAGTAAAAGGAACAATGGGGCCGACTTAGGACCATAAAGGGGATTTGCACATGGAGGCAGAGGATATAGCTGAGGTACTAAATTAATAATTTCCACCTGTCTTTACCAAGGAAGAAGATATGGAATCCTTTCCTTTATTAGCCGAGGTATAGAATATACGAGCAGGGAGGTTATGCTAGAATTGTATAACTCATTGGTGAGGACACAACTTGAGTACTGTGTGCAGTTCTGCTCACCTCATTACAGAAAGGATGTAATTGCACCAGAGAGGGTACACAGGAGATTTACGAGGATGTTGCCAGGACTGGAAAAATGCAGCTATGAGGAAAGATTGGACAGGCTGGGTTTGTTCTCCTTGGAATAGAGAAGAATGAGGAGAAATCTGATTGAAATGTACAAAACCGGGAGGGGCCTGGATAGAGTGGAGGTGACGTGTCTATTCACCTCAGCAAAGAGGTCAGTGACGAGGGGGCATGGACTTAAAGTGATTGGTAGAAAGATTAAAAGGGAGCTGCGGATTTTATTTTTCACCCAGCGGGTGGTGGGAGCCTGGAACTCACTGTCCGAAAGGGTAGTTGAGGCAGAAACCCGCAACTCATTCAAAAGGTGTCTGGATATGCACCTCAAGTGCTGTAATCTATCAAATGCTGGAAGGTAGGATCAGAATGGATGGGTCATTTTTTGGACAGCATAGACAAAATGGGCCAAGTGGCCTCTCTCTGTGCCATAAACTTTCTATGATTCTAAGATGCAACCCAGGCAATGTTGAAAGAGGAGGTAAGTCAGACAATAGTGGGGTTTAAAATTGATAAAGAGGAAGTATTAGATAGGCTGTCTGGAATTAAATTGAATAAAGCACCAGGATAAGATGAGATGCATCCAAGGATACTGAGGGAAGTAAGGTTGGAAATCGCAGAGGCACTGGACATAATTTTTCAGTCTTTCTTAGACTTGGGGATGATGCCAGAGGACTGGAGAATTGCAAACGTTACACCCTTGTTCAAAAAAGGGTGTAAAGATAAGGCCAGCAACTGCAGGCCTGTCAGTTAAACTTCGGTGGTGGGAAAACTTCTAGAAAGAAATAATCTTGGACAAAGCTGATAGTCACATGGACAAATGCGAGTTAATTAAACAAGCCAGCATGGATTTCTTGAGAGAACATCATGTTTAACTAATTTGCTGGAGATGTTTGAGGTGGTATCAGAGAGAGTTGATGAGGGCAATTCTGTTGATGTGGTGTACATTGACTTTTATATAACGGTCTGTTCAGTTTCAAATGAACCTGCCTCCACCATTCTCAAGCAGTGCATTCCAGACATTTAACTATTCCCTGCATGCAAAAACCTTTTGATACAATGCCACACAACAGACCTGTGAGCAAACTTGTAGCTCATGGAATAAAAGGGACGGTAGCAACATGGATACGAAATTAGCTGAGTGACAGGAAACAAAGAGTAGTGGTTAATGGATGTTTTACAGGCTGGAGGAAGGTTTGCATTGGAGTCCCCCAGACATCAGTGTTGGGATCCTTGCTTTTCCTGATATATATTAAGGACCTAAACCTGGGTGCACAGGGCACAATTTCAACGTTTGCAGCTGATACGAAAGTTGGAAGCATTGTGAACTGTGAGGAGGATAGTGTAGAACTTCAAAAGGACACACACAAGTTGGTGGAATGGGCAGACAGGTGGCAGATGAAGTTCAATACAGAGAAATGTGAAGTGATTCATGTTGATAGGAAGAACATGGGGAGACAATATACAAAAAAGGGTACAATTCTATAGGGTATGCAGGAGCAGAGGGACCTGTGTGTATATGTGCAGAAGTTATTGAAGGCGGCAGGACAGGTTGAGAAAGTGTTTAATAAAGCATGCAGTATCCTGGGCTTTATTAATAGGGGCATAGAGTACAAGAGCAAGGAAGTTATGTTGAACTTATATAAGACACTATTTCAGCCTCAGCTGTGGCATTGCGTCCAGTTCTGGGTGCCACACTTGAGGAAAGACGTGAGGGCATTGGAGAGAATACAGAAAATATTCACGTGAATGATTCCCGGGATGAGGATTTTCAGTTATGAAGATAGGCTGGAGAAGTTAGGACTGTTTTCCTCAGAGAAGGCTGAGAGGTGCTTTCGTAGAGGTTTCAAAAATCATGAGGTGTCTGGACAGAGGAGATAGAGAGAAACAGTTCCCACTTGTGAAAGGATCGAGAACGAAAGGGCACAGATTTAAAGTCATGGGTAAAAGATGCCAAGACGACCTGAGGAAAATATGTTTTCACACAGTGAGTGGTTAGAGTCTGGAATTCACTGCCTGAGAGTGTGGTGGAGGCAGGTTCAATTGAAGCTGAATAGACTGTTATATGAGAAGGAAGAATGTGTAGGGTTACAGGGAGAATGCAGGGAACGGCATTAGGTGAATTGTTCATTCAGAGAGCTAGTGCAGACGCGAAATGCTGAATCGGTTGGTGATGGAAAGAAAATGGAGATGAACTCAGCTCAGGTTTGAATAAAAGTGGGCAGAACCCGGTCCTCCTCCCTCTTTACAGAGCTTTCCCTTTCTGCAGCCTCTGCTCCATTTGTTGATCACGTTACAGATCAAGGTACATTGTAACTACAGTCAAGAACAAAGAACAAAGAACAGTACAGCACAGGAACAGGCCATTCGGCCCTCCAAGCCTGCGCCGATCTTGATGCCTGCCTAAACTAACAACATCTGCACTTACGGGGCCCATATCCCTCTATTCCCTTCCTATTCATGTATTTGTCAAGATGTCTCTTAAACGTCTCTATGGTACCTGCTTCCACCACCTCCCCCGGCAGCAAGTTCCAGGCAATCACCACCCTCTGTGTCAAAAACTTGCCTCGCACATCCCCTCTAAACTTTGCCCCTCGCACCTGAAACCTTTTTCCCCAGTAACTGACTCTTCCACCCTGGGAATAAGCTTCTGACTATCGACTCTGTCCATGACGCTCATAACTTTGTAAACCTCTATCATGTTGCCCCTCCACCTCCTTCGTTCCAGTGAAAACAATCCGAGTTTATCCAACCTCTCCTCATAGCTAATGCCCTCCAGACCAGGCAACATCCTGGTGAACCTCCTCTGTCCCCTCTCCAAAGCCTCCACATCCTTCTGGTAGTATGGCGACCAGAATTGCACACAATATTCTAAGTGTGGCCTAACTAACGTTCTGCACAGCTGCAACATGACTTGGCAATTTTTATACTCTGTGCCTCATCCGATGAAGGCAAGCATGCCGTATGCCTTCTTGACTACCTTATCCACCTGTGTTGCTACTTTCAGTGACCTGTGGACCTGTACGCCCAGATCCCTCTGCCTGTGAATACTCCTCAGGGTTCTGCCATTTACTGTATACCTCCCACCTGTATTAGACCTTCCAAAATGCATTACCTCACATTTTTCCGGATTAAACTCCATCTGCCATTTCTCTGCCCAAGTCTCCAACCGATCTATATCCTGCTGGATCCTCTGATAATCCTCATCACTGTCCGCAACTCCACCAACCTTTGTGTCATTCGCAAACTTACTAATCAGACCAGCTACATTTTCCTCCAAATCATTTATATATACTACAAACATCAAAGGTCCCAGCAGTGATCCCTGCGGAACACCACTAGTCACATCCCTCCATTCAGAAAAACGCCCATCCACTGTTACCCTCTGTCTTCTTTGACTGAGCCAGTTCTGTATCCATCTTCCCAGCTCACCTCTGATCCTGTTTGACTTCACCTTTCGTACCAGTCTGCCATGCGGGACCTTGTCAAAGGCTTTAGTAAAGTCCATACAGGTAACATCCACTGCCCTTCCTTCATCAATCATCTTCGTCACTTCCTCAAAAAACTCAATCAAAATAGTAAGACACGACCCCCCCTTTACAAAACCATGCTGTCTCTCGCTAATAAGTTCGTTTGTTTCCAAATGGGAGTAAATCATGTCCGGAATAATCCTCTCTAATAATTTCCCAACCACTGACGTAAGGCTCACCGGCCTATAATTTCGTGGATTATCCTTGCCAACCTTCTTCAACAAAGGAACAACATTGGCTATTCTCCAGTCCTCTGGGACCTCACCTGTAGCCAATGAGGATGCAAAGATTTCTGTCAAGGCCCCAGCAATTTCTTCCCTTGCCTCCCTCAGTCTTTTAGGGTAGATCCCATCAGGCCCTGGAGTCTTATCTACCTTAATGCTTTGCAAGACACCCAACACCTCCTCCTTATTGTTAATGAAATGACTGAGACTATCTGCACTCCCTTCCCTAGGCTCATCATCCACCAAGTCCTTCACTTTGGTGAATACTGATGCAAAGTACTCATTTAGCACCTCGCCCATTTCCTCTGGCTCCACGCATTGATTCCCATCTCTGTCCTTGAGTGGGCCAACCCTTTCCCTGGTTACACTCTTGCCCTTTATATATGTATAAAAAGCCTTGGGATTTTCCTTAATCCTGTTTGCCAATGACTTTTCATGACCCCTTTTAGCCCTCCTAACTCCTTGCTTAAGTTCCTTCCTCCTGTCTTTATATTCCTCAAGTGCTTCGTCTGTTCCTAGCCTTCCAGCCCTTACAAATGCTTCCTTTTTCTTTTTGACTAGGCTCACAATATCCCGTGTTATCCAAGCTTCCCGAAACTTGCCAAACTTGTCTTTTTTCCAGAACATGCCGGTCCTGGATTCTAATTAGCTGACGTTTGAAAGACTCCCACATGTCAGATGTTGATTTACCCTCAAACAGCCGCCCCCAATCTAAATTCTTCAGTTCCTGCCAAATATTGTTATAATTAGCCATCCCCCAATTTAGCACCTTCACCCGAGGACTACCCTTATCCTTATCCACAAGTACCTTAAAACTTATGGAATTATGGTCACTGTTCCCGAAATGCTCCCCCACTGAAACTTCGACCACCTTGCCGGGCTCATTCCACAATACCAGGCCCAGTATGGTCCCATCCCTAGTTGGACTATCTACATACTGTTTCAAGCAGCCCTCCTGGAGGCTCCTCAGAAATTTTGCCCCATCCAAGCCGCACAAAGCGAATCCCAGTAAATATAGGGGAAGTTATAATCACCCACCACTACAACCCTGTTACCTTTCCATCTTTCCAAAATCTGTCTACATATCTGCTCCTCTCCCTCCCGCTGGCTGCTGGGAGGCCTGTAGTAAACCCTCAACATCGTGACTGCACCCTTCCTATTCCTGAGCTCCACCCAAATTGCCTCGCTGCATGACCCCTCTGAGGTGTCCTCCCGCAGTACAGCTGTGATATTCTCCTTAACCAGTAATGCAACTCCCCCACCCCTTTTACATCCCCCTCTATCCCGCCTGAAGCTTCTAAAACCTGCATCATTTAGCTGCCAATCCTGCCCTTCCCTCAACCAAGTCCCTGCAATAGCAAAAACATCATATTTCCAAGTACTAATCCAAGTTCTAAGTTCATCTGCCTTACCTGTTATACTTCTCGCATTGAAACAAATGCACTTCAGACCACCAGTCCCGCTGTGCTCAGAAACATCTCCCTGCCTGCTCTTCCTCTTCGTCCGACTGGCCTTATTTACTATGTCCTCCTCATTTATTTCACTAGCTGTCCTACTGCTGTGGTCCCCCCCCCCCCCCCCCCCTCACTGCCACACTAGTTTAAACCCTCCAGAGTGACGCTAGCAAACCTTGCAGCCAGGATATTAGTGCCCTTCCAGTTTAAATGCAACCCGTCCTTCTTGTACAGGTCCCATCTGTCCCTGAAGAGATCCCAATGGTCCAGATATCTGAAACCCTCCCTCATGCACCAGCTGCTCAGCCACGTGTTTAGCTGCACTATCTTCCTATTTCTAGAATCACTAGAACGTAGCACTGGGAGGAATCCAGCGATTACAACCCTCGAGGTCTTGTTTTGTAACTTTCTACCTAACTCCCTAAACTCCCCTTGTAGGACCTCATCACTCTTCCTGCCTATGTCATTGCTACCGATGTGAACCACAACCTCTGGCTGTTCACCCTCCCCCTTCAGAATGTCCCCTGTCCGTTCAGAGATATCCTGGACCCTGAAACCGGGGAGGCAACATACCATCCTGGAGTCTCTTTCACGTCCGCAGAAGCGCCTAACAGTGCCCATAACTATAGAGTCCCCTATAACTATTGCTCTTCTGTGCTTTGTACCTCCCTGCTGAACAACAGTGCCAGCCGTGGTGCCACTGCTCTGGCTGCTGCTGTTTTCCCCTGATAGGCCATACCTCGTCCAGAGTCGGGTCACCAAATCCTCTGTCCTCCCTGAATGCCTGCAGCAGCTCACAACACAACCTCCAACAAACCATCCACAGCACCTCCACTAACTTTACAATAACAGAAGTAAGTCAAAAGCCCCTCACCTGTAAGTTGGATGCCTGGTCCTTTTAAATAATACTAGAGGGGGTTCCTCATGTTGCTGAATGTATGTTCAGCTGAGAGTAACTAACACAGGCGGTCAGTGGACATGTACAGACCAAGTTTCAAAGACGTACATCAATGCTGCCGGTATGGTACATTGACATCACATTCAAAACCATCCTCAGAGCAACAATGCATACATGGTAGGATTGAGCTAGAGCCCTGCCCAGCATGGGGCACTTTGCACGCCGCACTAGAAGTGACTGGCTGTGCAGTTCACATCTCTCTATGGATCCCAGCTTCTGTACCGTCAGCACCAGTAGTGCTGTACAGTCTAAAATAGTGGCTCGGGACAGATACAGTGGGAAAGGAATTCATTTCAGAAGGAGAAATGAGAAAAGATTGAAGTCAAAACATTTTCAGGAATATGAGAATGGGCAGGAGAATGGGCTAATTGGAGGGGTGAGGCCATGGAGGGATTCAAACACAAGAATGACTAGATTAAAATTAAGGTGCTGCCAGACCGGCAGCCAATGTAGATCAGTGAGTACAGGGTTGATGGGTGATCAGGATTTGGTGTGAGTTAGGATACAGGCATCAGAAATCTGGATGGGCTGTGGTTTATGGAGGTTTATAACTGGGAGGGTGACCAGGATAGAATTGGAATAGTCAAGTGTGGATTTAACAAAGGTACAGGTGAGGGTTTATGGAGCAGATTGGCTGAGACAGAGGTGGAGGTGGGGAATATGACAGAGGTGGTCGTAGACAGGGTTGGTACTGGAGAGAATATGGAGATGGACTCAGCTCAGGTTTAAATAGAACACACCGATTGCGAACAGTCTGGTTCAGCCTCAGATATTGGGCAGGGTGGTGTATTTGTTTGACAGATAGGGGATGGAGTTTGTGATGGAGACCAATGACACTGGCTTCAGTCTTCCCAAAATTTACATAACAGAACAGTATTTCAGTGAAACGGGGTTTACAGATGCCCTACCGGGAAATAGAGACAGCAACAGCAGTAAAGATGAGAGAACAAATGTCAAGAAATCCAGTAAAGTTGGCAATGGTTTATCGAGCTAATAGCTGGACATATTCACCAGGAATACAACGGCAGCAAAAAGTGCAGAGTAAATTATAGGAGCAGTAATGCTGTTAAACTTGGTTTATGGAATTAATATCTAGATAGAGAGACTTACCAGGGACACCAATAATAGCCAGGATGGGATAGTAAATGTATTGAATAATCTTCAGTGCGAGATGTATACGAGAGTTTAATGAGTACCAATCATAATATGCAGAAAGGTAGTAAAGATCCGAGGAGACACTCCTGTCCATTGTTGTAACATTCCAATCTATTGTTCTCAGATTCTGACCCATTGCTGCAACATTCCAATCCATTGTTCTCAGATTCTGACCCATTGTTGTAACATTCCAATCTATTGTTCTCAGATTCTGACCCATTGCTGCAACATTCCAATCCATTGTTCTCAGATTCTGACCCATTGTTGTAACATTCCAATCTATTGTTCTCAGATTCTGACCCATTGCTGCAACATTCCAATCCATTGTTCTCAGATTCTGACCCATTGTTGTAACATTCCAATCTATTGTTCTCAGATTCTGATCTATCCTTTCTCTCTCTCTGGAGCCGCTGATCTCTGTTGTGCCGGGGTTGATGTTCCGGCTGAAACTATGGGACAACACATGGGAGCCTTTATTACTAGAAGATGGCAAACCTCCAGTGACACAATTAGGGTCCACGGAGACTGATATTATTTGCAGTCACTGAACAAACAGATTCAGTTAACCCTTTTCAATACAGCACTTTTTGTACCACAATAAAGTAGATAATTTACCCAGTCTGGATGGGATGCATGTGGGTTGCTGAGGGATGGAATGGTGGAAGTAGCAGAGGCACTGGCCAGCATATTCCAATCCCTCTTGTACATGGGAGTGATAACGTAATTTCACTGGCTCACCACTCTCTGGGTGAAGAAATTTCTCCTCATTTCAGTCCTGAAAAGTTTACCCCGTATCCTTCGACTATGACCCCTGGTTCTGGACTCCCCCACCATCGGGAGCATCCTTCCTGCAACTACCCTGTCAAGTCCTGTTAGAATTTTAGAGCTTTCTATGAGATCCCTCTTCACTCTTCCGAACTCCAGCGAATATAATCCTATCTCTCCTCATACGTCAGTCCCGGCATCCCAGGAATAATTCTGATAAACCTTCATTGCACTCTCGCTATAGCAGGAACATCCTTTCTCGGAGAAGGAGACCAAAACTGCACACAATATTCCAAGTGCGGCCTGACCAACGCCCTGTATAACTGCAGCAAGACATCCCTGCTCCTGTACTCGAATCCTGTCTCCATGAAGGCCAACATAACAACCGCCTTTTTCTACCGCCTGTTGCACCTGCATGCTTACCTTCAGTGACTGGTGTACGAGAACACCCAGGTCTCGTTGCATATTCCCCTCTCTCAGTTTATCGCCGTTCAGATAATAATCTACCTTCCTGTTTTTGCTGCCAAAGTGGATAACCTCACATTTATTCACATTATACTGCATCTGCCATGCAATAGCCCACTCACTGAACTTGTCCAAATCACCCTGAAGCCACTCTGCATCCTCCTCACATCTCACCCTCCCACTCAGTTTTGTGTCTTCTGAAAATTTGGAGATATTACATTTAGTTCCCTCATCTAAATCATTAATATGGAGTGTGAATAGTTGGGGTCCCAGCACCGATCCCGATGGTACCCCACTAATCACTGCCTGCCATTTGGAAAAAGATCCGTTTATCACTACTCTTTTTTTCCATCTGCCAACCAATGTTCTATCTATCGCAATACACTACCACTAATCCCATGCGCTTTAATTTTACTCACTAATCTCTTATGTGGGACTTTGTCGAAAGCCTTCTGAAAGTCCAAATAAACCACATTCTCTGGCTCCCCATCATCAACTCTATTAGTTACATATTCGAAGAATTCTAATAGATTTATCAAGCATGATTTCCCTTTCGTAAATCCATGCTGACTCTATCCGTTTCTAACACTGTTCTCCAAGTGCTCTGCCATAAAAACTTTGATAATGGACTCTAGAATTTTCCCCACTACCGACGTCAGGCTGACTTGTCTATAATGCCCTGCTTTATTTCTACCTCCCTTTTTAAATGGTGGGGTTACATTAGCTGCCCTCCAATCAGCTGGAACTGTTCCAAAGTCGATAGAATCTTGAAAGATGACCACCAATGCATGCACTATTTCTAGGGTCACTTCCTTAAGTAATCTGGGATGTAGATTATCAGGCCCTGAGGATTTATGGGCCTTCAATACCATCAACTTCCCCAACACAATTTCTCTACTAATACTGATTTCCTTCGGTTCCTTCCTCTCACTAAACCCTGTGTTCCCCAACATTTCTGGTAAGATATTTGTGTCATCCTTTGCGAAGACAGAATCAGAGTATGCATTTAGTTGGTTAGCCATTTCTTTGTTTCCCATAATAAATTCCCATGTTTCTAACTGTAAGGACCTACATTTGTCTTAACCACTCCTTTCCTCTTCACATACCTACAGAAACCTTTACAGTCAGGTTGTATGTTCCCCGCAAGCTTACTCATGTACTTTATTTCTCCCTTATTACTCAATCCCTTGGTCCTCCTTTGCTGAATTCTAAACTGCTCCCTTTCCTCAGGTCTGTTGTTCCTTTCTGTCGAATGTATATGCCTCTTCCGTGAATCTAATACTATCTCTAATTTTCCTTGTAAGCCATGGTTTGGCTACCTTTCCCATTTTACTTTTGCGCCAGACAGGAGGAAACAATTGTTGCAGTTCATCAATGCACTCTTTGAATATTGCCATTGCCTTTCCTCCATCATCCCTTTAAGTAACATTTCCCAATCCATCATAGCCAACTCGTGCCTCATACCTTCTTACTTTGCTTTATTAAGATTCACGACCCTAGTCTCAGAATCAACTATGTCACTCTCCATCTTGGAGTCATAGATTCGTACAGCATAGAAAAAGGCCCTTCGGCCCACTGCGTCCATGCCGACCATAATGCCGATCTGTACTGGTTCCACGTGCCTGCATTAATTCCATATCCGTCTATGCTTTGCTTATTCAAATACCTGTCCAGATGACTGTTAAATGTGGCTACTGTGCCTGCCTCCACCACCTCCTCTGGCAGCTCATTCCAGATACGCAATATTCTTTGTGTGAAAAAATTACCCTTTTAATCCCCTTTAAACCTCCTCCCTTTCATCTGAAATCTATGCCCTCTAGTTTTAGTCACCCCTACCATGGGAAACAGACTCTGGCTACCTGCTCTGTCTATGCCTCTCATAATTTTATATACCTCCATCATGTCCCCTCTCAGCCGTCTTTGCTCCAGGGAAAACAGATCCAGCCTACCAAATCTCTCTTTATAACTCAAGCCCTCCAAACTAGGCAACATCCTTATGAATCTTTTCTGCACCCTCTCTAGCTTAATCACATCTTTCCTGTAGTGCTGCGACCAGAACTGCACACTGTCCTCCAAATGCGGAATAACCAATGTTATGTACAACTGTAACATGACGTCCCAACTCTTGTACTCCATGCCGCATTTGAAGAAGACAAGCATGCCATACACCTTCTTCACCACTCTGTCTACCTGTGTTGCCACATTCAGGGAACTATGCACTTGCACCCCAAGGTCTCTCTTCTCAACAACACTCCCCAGGCGCTGTCATTCACTGTATATGTACTGCACTGGTTTAACTTCCCAAAATGCATCACTTCGCACTTGTCTGCATTAAATTTCATTTGCCAATCCCTTGCCCACTTTCCAAGTTTATCTATATCCTGTTGTAACCTTAGACAACCTTCTTCACTTTCGACTATCCCATCAATTTTTGCATCATCTGCAAACTTACCAATCATGCCCCCGACATTCATATCCAAGTCATTAATATATATGACAAACAAGAGAGGACCCAGAACCGATCCCTGTGGCACACCACTGGTCACCAGCCTCCAAACTGAAAAACAACCCCCCACTGCCATCCGATCACCAAGCCAATTTTGTATCCAATTGGCTAGCACATCCTGGATCCCATGTGTTTGAACCTCCTGGACTCGCCGACCATGCGGGACCTTGTCAAAGGCCTTGCTAAAGTCCATGTAGACAACGTCCTTCGCCCTGCCCCCGTCAATCCTCTTGGTCACCTCCTCAAAAAACGCAATCAAATTCCTGAGACATGATTCCCATGCACAAAGCCATGCTGACTATCCCTAATCAGACGTTGCCTTTCCAGATGCATATAAATCCTGTCTGTCAGAATCCCTTCCAGTAACTTTCCCACCACTGATGTAAGGCTCACCAGCCTGTAGTTCCCTGGCTTATCACTGCTGCCCTTATTAAATAAAGGCACAACATTAGCTATCCTCCAGTCTTCCGGTACCTCACCCATGGCTAACGATAATGCAAAAATCTCTGCTCGGGCTCCAGGAATATCCTCCCTTTCTTCCCATAGCATCCTAGGATACACCTGGTCAGGCCCTGGGGATTTATCTACCTTAATGCGCTTCAAAACCTCCAACACCGCCTCCTTTGTAATGTTGATATACTCCAGGATATCACTGTTCCCTCCCTTGAACTCACTAGCTTCCATGTGTACTCCATGGTAAATAAAGACGAGACGTATTCATTTAAGACCTCGTCCATTTCCCCTGGCTGCACACGTAGATTACCAGACTGATCCTTAAGGGGACCGACTCTCTCCCTAGCTACCCTTTTACTCTTAATATACTCGTAGACTATTTTAGGATTCTCCATTATCTTATCTGCCAGGGAAATCTCATGGCCCCTTTTCTCCCTCCTAATCTCTTTCTTGAGTGCACTCCTACATCCACTCTATTCCTGGAGGGACTCGTTTGATCCCCGATGCCTATACCTGACATATGCCTCCTTCTTTGTCCTGATCAGACCCTCAACATCCCTCATCAACCAAGGTTCCCTAAACTTGCCAGCCTTGCCCTTCCATCTAACAGGAATATGCCGGCCCATAACTCTTCCGATCTCACTTTTAAAAGCCTCCCACTTGCCAGACGTCCCTTTACCTGTACACAGCCCTTTCATTCAACTTTTGAGAGTTCCTGTCTGATGCTATCAAAATTAACCTTCCTCCAATTTAGGACTTCAACCTGAGGACCAGTCTTATCCTCTTCCATAACTATCTTGAAGCTAATAGAGTTATGGTCACTGGTTCCAAAGTGCTCCCTCACTAACACATCATCCACCTGCCCATCCTCATTTCCAAAGAGGAGGTCGAGTGTAGCCTTTTCTCTCGTAGGGCCATCCACATACTGTTTCAGAAAACTATCCTGGACAAACTTAACAAATTCTTGCCCATCTGATCCCTTAGCACCAAGGCAGTCCCAGTCAATATTAGGAAAGTTAAAATCACTTACTATTACAACCCTATAATTCCTACACCTATCTGTGATTTCCCTGCATATATGCTCCTCCAATTCCCTCTGACTATTGGGGGGGTCCATAGTATAATCCCATCAAAGAGATCACCACTTGCTTATTTCTAAGCTCCACTCATTTGGCCTCACTGGACGTTCCCCGCGGGATATCCTCTCTAACTACTGCCGTGATGCGCTCCCTAATCAATTGTGCAACTCCCCATCCTCTCTTCCCTCCAACTGAAGCATCGGGACACCATAACATTGAGCCGCCAGTCTTGCCTATCCCTCAACCACGTTTCTGTAATAGCTATAATATCACAATCCCATGTACTGATCCATGCTCTGAGTTCATCTGCCTTACCTGTAAGGCCTCATGGATTAAAGTAGTTTAGTTTAGAGATACAGCACTGAAACAGGCCCTTCGGCCCACCGAGTCTGTGCCGACCATCAACCACACATTCATACTAATCCTACACTAATCCCATATTCCTATCACATCCCCACCTGTCCCTATATATTTCCCTACCACCTACCTATACTAGGGGCAATTTATAATGGCCAATTAACCTATCAACGTGCAAGTCTTTGGCATGTGGGAGGAAACCGGAGCACCCGGAGGAAACCCACGCAGACACAGGGAGAACTTGCAATCTCCGCACAGGCAGTACCCAGAATCGAACCCGGGTCCCTGGAGCTGTGAGGCTGCGGTGCTAACCACTTGCAGTTTAGTCGACCAGACCTTCCACGCTCCCTGTCAGGCCACTGCCAGGCCCGCCTACTGGACTTGCTTGCATTAACCTCTACATTTACCTTAACTATGTCATCGGAGAGACTACTACTTTGAGTCCCACCTCTCTGCAAGACTAGTTTAAACCCTCCCGAGTCGTACCAACAAACCTCCCCGCAAGGATATTGGTCCCCTTCCAGTTTAGATGCAATCCGACCCTCTTCAACAGGTCACCTCTGCACCAGAAGAGATCCCAATGATCCAAGTAGCTGAAGCCCTCCCGCCTACAACAGCTCTTCAGCCACACTTTCATTTCCTTAATCCTCCTATTCCTATCCTCACCAGCACGTGGCACAGGGAGTAATCCTGAGATTCTTCTTCCTCTTTGTCTTTGGCCTCCTTACCTCGAGAGACAATGGGTAAGCGCCTGGAGGTGGTCAGTGGTTTGTGCAGCAGCGCCTGGAGTGGCTAAAAAGGCCAATTCTCGAGTGACAGGCTCTCCCACAGGTGCTGCAGAAAAATTTGTCTGTCGGGGCTGTTACATAGTTGGCTCTCCCCTTGCGCTTCTGCCTTTTTTCCTGCCAACTGTGAAGTCTCTTCGACTCGCCACATTTTAGCCCCTCCTTTATGGCTGCCCGCCAGCTCTGGCGATCGCTGGCAACTGACTCCCACGACTTGTGATCAATGTCACAGGACTTCATGTCGCGTTTGCAGACGTCTTTAAAGCGGAGACATGGACGGCCAGTGGGTCTGATACCAGTGGCGAGCTCGCTGTACAATGTGTCTTTGGGGATCCTGCCATCTTCCATGCGGCTCACATGGTCAAACCATCTCAAGCGCTGCTGACTCAGTAGTGTGTATAAACTGGGGATGTTGGCCGCCTCGAGGACTTCTGTGTTGGAGATACGGTCCTGCCACCTGATGCCAACTATTCTCCGGAGGCAGCGAAGATGGAATGAATTGAGACGTCGCTCTTGGCTGACATACGCTGTCCAGGCCTCGCTGCCATCGAGCAAGGTAATGAGGACACAGGCTTGATACACTCGGACTTTTGTGTTCCGTGTCAGTGCGCCATTTTGCCACACTCTCTTGGCCAGTTGGACATAGCAGTGGAAGCCTTTCCCGTGCGCTTGTTGATTTCTGCATCTAGAGACAGGTAACTGGTGACAGTTGAGCCTAGGTAGGTGAACTCTTGAACCACTTCCAGAGCGTGGCCGCCGATATTGATGGATGGAGGATTTCTGACATCCTGTCCCATGATGTTCATTTTCTTGAGGCTGATGATTAGGCCAAATCCTGAGATTACCCCTAGAGGTTCTACTTTTTAACCTTCTGCCTAACTCCCTATATTCACTTTGCAGGACCTTATCTCTCTTCCTGTCTATGTCGTTAGCACCAATATGGACCACGACCTCTGGCTGCTCACTCTCTCCTTTCAGAATTTCCTGCGGCCACTCCGAGACATCCTTGACCCTCGCAGCAGGGAGGCAACATACCATCCTGGTGCCTCTTTTGCGGCCACCGAAACGCCTACCTGCACCCCTTACGATAGAATTTCCTATCACGATAGCTCTTACACCCCTTTTCCTGTCCTGCTGTGCGGCAGAGCCCTCTGTGGTCCCATGGGCCTGGCTGTTGCTGCTTTCCCCTGGGAGGTCACCCCCCCAACAGTATCCAAAGCAGTCTATCTGTTTGAGAGGGGGGTGGCCACAGGGGACTCCTGCACTACCTGCCTGTGCCTACTACTCTGTCTGGTGGTCACCCATCCCTTTTCTGCCTGTGCAGCTATTATCTGCGGTGTGACCACCTCGCTAAACATGTTATCCACGACTTCCTCAGCATTATGGATGCTCCACAGTGATTTCACCTGCAGCTCCATCTCCAAAATGCGGGTCGCCAGTAGTTGCAGATGGATCCACTTCCTGCACACATGCTCACTAGGGACACTGGAAGCATCCCTGATTTCCCACAAAGGGCAGGAGGAGCAGATCACGGGGCTGAACTCTCCTGTCATGACCAACCCTTAGATTAATTAGTTACACCCTTAATAAAAAAAAATACTAATTACATGAGGGGCCTTTTTCTACCCACTTCAATCTAAGATTCTTAATAAACTACACTGAATTAAAAAAAGAAACACTTCAGTAGTACTCACCTTATCACCAGAGTTCTTTTCCCACAAAAATAAACTTTTCACTTTTTTAAAGATATCTACATGCACTAATAGCTGCTACTCACCCAACCAATCAGCTTGCAGCTCTCCTCTGACGTCACTGTTGGCTTTCTTCATGAATAATTCTATTATATTATGGTCGCTCATCCTCAAGGGATTTCACAAAACTAGATTGTCAATTATTCCTCTCTCTTCACACAATACCCAGTCTGGGATGGCCTGTTCTCTAGTTGGTTCCTCAACATATTGGTCCAGAAAACCATCCCGTATACACTCCAGTAATTCCTCCTCGACGTTATTGTGACAAATTTGATTTGACCAATCTATATGCAGATTAAACTCACCCATAATTACAGATGTTGCTTTATCGCATGCATCTCTAATTTCCTGTTTAAGACCATTCCCACATCACCACCACAGTTTGGGGATCTATATATTACCCCCACTAACGTTTTTTGCCCCTTAGTGTTTCTCAGCTCTACCCATACAGACTCCACATCATCAGCTCTCATATCCTTCCTCACTATTGTATTACTTTCCTTTTTAACCAGAAATGCAACTCCACCGCGGGTGGAAATAAGCCATTTTACTGATGGTGTGAATATTTGTTCAGAAGCTCATCTCAAGGCATCTCAAGGTTAACTATGTAACAAAGTGTGTGAACAGTTTGGCTTTTCGTCTCAAACATTTACAAAGGAGAGGGATGGAGTGTGTAGCTAGGAAATATTTGAAGCAGAGACAGAAAACAATGTCTTCAATCTTCTCAATATTTAATTGGCATTGCAGATGTGTGAGGTAATACATTTTGAAAGGAGGAATGAGGAGAGACAATACAAGTTAAATGGTATAACTATAAAGGTGGTGAAATAACAGAGACACCTGGAGTATTTGTACACAAATCTTTGTAGCCAAACCGTTAATAAATATATGGGATCCTCGGTTTTATCAATAGAGGCAAAAAAAAGCAAAAGCAAGGACATTATGTGAAACATATATAAAATACTAGTTCAGCTGCACCTGAAGTCTTGTGTCGAATACTGGGAACCACACTTTAGGAAGGTCATGAAGCCTTCGGAGAGGGTACAGAACTGTTTTACGAGAATTTGTGCAGGCATGAGGGATGACAGTTATGTAGCTGGGGTTGTTCTGCTTCGAGCAGAGAACTTTCAGAGGAGATTCGATTGAGCTGTTTAACATTAGGAAGGGTTTAGATAAATTAAATAAAGAGAAACTGTTTCCAATGTCTAAGGGACCGGTAATCAGAGACACAGATTTAAGGCGATTGGTAAAAGAAGCAGACATGAGGATTTTTGTTTCTGAGTGGTTTGGATTTGGGTTGCACTGTCTGATAGGCTGATGGATACAGATTCAGTAGTATATCCCAAAAGGGAATTGGATAAATATCTGAAGAAGAAAAAATGTTCGGATATAGTGAAAGAGTCAGGGAGTGGGACTAACTGGATTGTTCTTTGAAAGGGTTCAGCACTGACTTGATGGGCCGAATGACATCATTCAGGACTGTGCTAGTCTATGATTCTATGATTGTTCCAGCCTGTACTTTCCCAATATTCCTATCCTTTCAGCAGCTGTTTGATAAATTACCACATAACAGCCGTGTTACCAAATTAGAAACACATGGGATTAAAGGACCAATGTCAGCAGTGGCTCAGTTTGTCGCTCTCTCCCCTTTCAATCACAAGCATCTAGGATCAAGTGTCACTACAGGACTTGATCACAAGAATCAAGGCTGACACTGCAGTGCAGTACTGAGGGAGTGTTTCACTGTCAGAGGTACCGCCTTATCAACGAAACGGTAAAGCCAGGCCCCGTGTTGCCCACTCAGGTGGATGTAAAGATCCCATGGAATTATTTTGAAGGTCAGGGGAATTATTCCCAGTGTCCTGGTCAACATTTACCCCTCAATTCAACATCACAATAACAGATCTGATCATGATCACACTGCTACTTGTGGGATCTTGCTGTGCGGGAATTGACTTTGTTTTTCCTGCATTTACAAGACTGACTAAACGTTAAAAACTACTCGTTGGTTGTAAATCGCTTTGGGACATGCAGTGATCATGAAGGCGTTACATAAATGGAAGTCCTTTTTTTATTTTCAATGCCAGCATGCAGGAAATTAGGTCAGAGACAGAAAGCAGACAGTAGTGGAGAATGGTTGTTGATCAGTCTGGAGGGAAGTGCACAGTGGGGTTCCGCAGGGTTACTGTTGGAATCACTGTTGCTGTATGTTAATGCAATGGGCTTGTGTACAGAGAGGATAATGTCAAAGTTTTCAGAGGGCAGGAAACTCAGAAATGTTAATAAACAGTCTGAAGGATAGTAACAGACTTCAGGAGGACAGAGACTGACTGGTGAAATGGACAGGAACATGGCAGATGTAATTTAACACAGTGAAGTGTGAAGTGAGATATTTGGGTAGGAAATATGAGGTGAAACAATATAAACTCAATGGTACCATTATAAAGCGGATGAAGGATTAGAGAGAAGTGGCGTGTACACACACAGATCTTAGAAGGTAACATGTAGTGTCTTTGGTGTGAGAGAGAGAGATACAGAGTAATAAAACTCTGGAGGAAATGCTGATGTTTATACATCATTGGTTAGGTCCCAGCTGGAGAATTGTGTCCAATTCTGATCACCACGGTTTGGTAAGGATGTCAAGGACTTAGTGAAGATACTGAGGTGAATTTCTGGAATGGTACCAGGGATCTGGGAATTCATTTCCGTTGAGAAATTTGAAAAGCTGGGATTGTTCGCTTTAGAGCACTGACGGGTAAGGGGAGATTTAATATGGAATTCAAAATCATGAGGGGTTTTGATAGGGTAATTAATGTGAAACTGTTTCCAGTGTCAGAAAGTGCAGTATTAAGAAGACACAGATTGAAGGTAATTGACAAAGAGCCAGAGGTGAAATGAGGAGAATTTTCTGACACAGCAAGTTGTTTTGATCTGGAATTCATTGCCTGAAAACATGGTGGAAGCAGATTCAATAATACCTTTCAACCTCTCACACTGCTCAATGCACCACACCCCCATCACTCACCCATCAGCTGTCCCTAACACTCAGGACTCACACATAACATTCACATACTCCACCTCACCCTCACACACCTTCCACTGATACCAGCCTCACACCCACATCTCACTGTCTCCACATACCACCAGCTATTGAGCTATGGAAGGCACATCACACAAACACTGTGAAACACAATTACTGATATTCCACCCCCTCTCTTACAGGACAAGGTGGCCCATAGTCACAGGGGGCAGAAGTGAACTGGTGGGGGCCAGGCATATCTTCATCCCCTGAGCCTGAGGGAGGAGATGGTTCTCCACATCATGGGACTGGCTGTCACAGAGCCCGTGGCATCCAGCATCACCGACAGCATTCAGGCTGTTGCTATGTTCCTGCCTTATGTCCCTTCTTAACTCCCACCTCCCCCTCATCCTGCTGTCTGGGATGATGTACAAGCTGCAGATGGGATCATGGACCTCCTGCTTTTCATCCCACCCCCAATCCCACACCCCAACCTTCCAATTCTGATTTATACTTTCCAACGATAACTGAAAACTGCCAGCTTCCCAGTCACAGCAGCTCCAGGAGACAGAGAGAGAGCAGCAGGACAGCACTGATGGTGAAGCCCCATCACTTGGTCTGATACTCACAGACAACAGATCAAACACTTACACTGTGTGTGCTTTCGAGGCTGGTAAAGAGTCAGAATCTACACGTGGTGAGTCACCGAGCACGAGTGAGCTGCAGCCCGGCCAGGGGGAAAGGATAGTTCATGCGTCAGATGACCGGAGGGCAATGTCACAAACGAGTTAGAATACACAGGACTCAGATATGAACTTTGCTGGAGCAGCATACAGGAGAATGATGATGGATATGAACACTGAGATACTTTGTCCATTGACAGGCCTGTCAGACAGTCTGTTGCCACTATCAAAGAACATGGAGGAGTCCAGCTCCAACATGGCACAGGACATTGCACAGAGCTTGAAGCCCATTCTTTCCCCTGTGGAAGTGGTCACTAACTCCATGACAGCACTAGCGGACCCAGCCTTGATGCAGTGTCTGGTGACCATTGTCTCAGCTTCCACTGCAGCAAAGACGGCAGACACCCAACGTCTCTGTGATGCAGTGGAAACTCAGACTGCTTGCTGCCATGCAGGATCAGACTGCTGTCATCATGGCTGTGGATCTCACTGCACAAAGGGGTTTGCAGGCTCTCACAACAGTCCAGCAATCTGTGATCCAGTAGATTACTGAGATTACTGAGATGTCGCCCCGTGGGAGTGACAGTGTCTCCGTTGAGTGTGAACCTGCTGTCCTCTCTCAGGATGACGGTATTTGTTCTCCTTTCACTGGCACTCCACCAATGTCCTTGCTGTTACCCATTAGCCAGCCCAGGCTGCTGCTGCCCATGTCGTGGTGGTGCAGTCTGAATCCGTGCCCTCAAGGCCCTGAGCTGCTCGAGGACGTCATGCAAGGACATCTGCAGTCTCCCCCAGCGAAAGTCAGCAGCCTTCCACCAGCCATGCTGCAGTCACTGGGGAAACACTGTGTCGGAGAACTAGGCAAGTCGAGGGTTCCACAAGACAGGCACTAAGGGAATATTCAAGGGTGAATAGTTCAGCTTTGTTTGTATAATTGGATGTGTTATTGGATAAAGATGTCAATGAAAAGGTTTTTGTTGGTGTTTTTTTATTGCAGGACACTGTGATGGGGCGTCTCAGATGGGTGTAATGGGGGAGAATGGAGGATCCATGGTGGGAAAGGGAAGTTGTCCTGTGGGAACCGAAATTCTAGCAGGGTCTCTCCGACAGCCTGCCCGGTTCAAAGGCATCCAGGAAATATCCTCCCTCACTCCTCCTCCTGAGGTAGCCTCCGGATTCCAGGTGCCAATGCCTGTGTCCTCATGATGGTGATGAAATGAAGGATGCAGCAGAACACCATGAACTTGGACACCTGCTCCAGTGTGTACTGGAGGGCTCCCCCGAGCGGTTCAGACGTCGGAAGCATTGCTTCATCACACCGATGGTCTGTTCCACCATGTTCCTGGTGACTCCATTGCTCACGTTATACATGGGTTATTTTCATGCGGTTGGTTGGCATTGATGCTGGGGGTTGAATTAGGAGTGATGTACAGAGTGAGGTAGGCAATGTCTCCGAGGAGCCACATTCTGGTTCTGCAGAGAGGCCCGAAGTGTTGGGACCGGCTGCCTGCTTCAGAATGAAGGTGTGATGACTGCTGCCAGGGTCGTGGACATTCACCAACATGATGTACTGGGCATGCTCACACATTAACTGTACATTAATGGTGTGAGAGTTCTTTCAGTTCCTGTACCTCTCCCCGTTGACATTCGGGCCGCGCAGAGCCACCTCCACCAGCAGGAATCCCGCTACCCTGACAAAGCCACGGGACCTCTCACCCTGCTTCACCCTGCGGAGGTGAAAATTATATATTCACCTCACCCGACATAGATGGCCTCCATTAACCAGCAGATACATCATTGGACAGCATAGAGACAGACAATGGACACGTCACACGCTGCTGCCTGGGAAGATCCTGATACATAGAAGTTCAATGAAACTGTGACCTTAACGGCTATGAACAGCTCCGTCCTCATCCTGGTGTGAGGCTCCAGGTCGTGTTACAGGAGGGGACACTGCTATGTGACCACCTCCTTATTGAATCAGAGTCACCTCACACACTGCTCCTGGGTTAGGTGCAGGTAGGAAAAGTGCTCTTGGGAAACCCGGGGTGGGTAGCGGAAAGCCCCCTCCCTCTTTACAAAGAACAAAGAACAAAGAAAATTACAGCACAGGAACAGGCCCTTCGGCGCTCCAAGCCTATGCCGATCCAAATCCTCTATCTAAACCTGTCGCCTATTTTCCAAGGGTCTGTATCTCTTTACTTCCTGCCCATTCATGTATCTGTCTAGATACATCTGAAAAGACGTTATCATGCCCGCGTCTACCACCTCCACTGGCAATGCGTTCCATGCACCCACCACCGTCTGCATAAAGAACTTTCCACGCATATCCCCCCTAAACTTTTCCCCTCTCACTTTGAACTCGTGTCCCCTTGTAATTGAATCCCCCACTCTGGGAAAAAGCTTCTTGCTATCCACCCTGTCTATACCTCTCATGATTTTGTACACCTCAATCATGTCCCCCCTCAAACTCCCTCTTTCGAATGAAAATAATCCTAATCTACTCAACCTCTCTTCATAGCTAGCGCCCTCCATACCAGGCAACATCCTGGTGAACCTCCTCTGCACCCTCTCCAAAGCATCCACATCCTTTTGGTAATGTGGCGACCAGAACTGCACGCAGTATTCCAAATGTGGCCGAACCAAAGTCCTATACAACTGTAGCATGACCTGCCAACTCTTGTACTCAATACCCCGTCCGATGAAGGAAAGCATGCCGTATGCCTTCTTGACCACTCTATTGACCTGCGTTGCCACCTTCAGGGAACAATGGACCTGAACACCCAAATCTCTCTGTGCATCAATTTTCCCCAGGACTTTTCCATTTACTGTATAGTTCACTCTTGAATTGGATCTTCCAAAATGCATCACCTCGCATTTGCCCTGATTGAACTCCATCTGCCATTTATCTGCCCAACTCTCCAATCTATCTATATTCTGCTGTATTCTCTGACAGTCCCCTTCACTATCTGCTACTCCTCCAATCTTAGTGTCGTCTGCAAACTTGCTAATTAGACCACCTATACTTTACTCCAAATCATTTATGTATATCACAAACAACAGTGGTCCCAGCACGGATCCCTGTGGAACACCACTGGTCACACGTCTCCATTTTGAGAAACTCCCTTCCACTGTTACTCTCTGTCTCCTGTTGCCCAGCCAGTTCTTTATCCATCTAGCTAGTACACCTTGGACCCCATGCGCCTTCACTTTCTCCATCAGCCTACCATGGGGAACCTTATCAAACGCCTTACTGAAGTCCATGTATATGACATCTACAGCCCTTCCCTCATCAATCAACTTTGTCACTTCCTCAAAGAATTCTATTAAGTTGGTAAGACATGACCTTCCCTGCACAAAACCATGTTGCCTATCACTGATAAGCCCATTTTCTTCCAGATGGGAATAGATCCTATCCCTCAGTATCTTCTCCAGCAGCTTCCCTACCACTGACGTCAGACTCACCGGTCTATAATTACCTGGATTATCCCTGCTACCCTTCTTAAGCAAGGGGACAACATTAGCAATTCTCCAGTCCTGCGGGACCTCACCCGTGTTTAAGGATGTTGCAAAGATATCTGTTAAGGCCCCAACTATTTCCTCTCTCGCTTCCCACAGAAACCTGGGATAGATCCCATCCGGACCTGGGGACTTGTCCACCATAATGCCTTTTAGAATACCCAACACTTCTTCCCTCCTTATGCCGACTTGACCTAGAGTAATCAAACATCTGTCCCTAACCTCAACATCCGTCATGTCCCTCTCCTCGGTGAATACCGATGCAAAGTACTCGTTCAGAATCTCACCCATTTTCTCTGACTTCACGCATAATTTTCCTCCTTTGTCCTTGAGTGGGCCAATCCTTTCTCTAGTTACCCTCTTGCTCCTTATATATGAATAAAAGGCTTTGGAATTTTCCTTAACCCTGTTTGCTAAAGATATTTCATGACCCCTTTTAGCACTCTTAATTCCTCGTTTCAGATTGCGCCTACAATCCCGATATTCTTTCAAAGCTTCGTCTTTCTTCAGCCGCCTAGACCTTATGTATGCTGCCTTTTTCCTCTTAGCTAGTCTCACAATTTCACCTGTCATCCATGGTTCCTTAATCTTGCCATTTCTACCCCACATTTCCACAAGAACATGTCTCTCCTGCACGCTAATCAACCTCTCTTTAAAAGCCTCCCACATATCAAAACTGGATTTACCTTCAAACAGCTGCTCCCAATTTACATTCCCCAGCTCCTGCCGAATTTTGGTATAGTTGGCCTTCCCCCAATTTAGCACTCTTCCTTTAGGACCACTCTCGTATTTGCCCATGAGTATTCTAAAACTTACGGAATTGTGATCACTCTTCCCAAAGTAGTCCCCGACTGAAACGTCAACCACCTGGCCTGGCTCATTCCCCAACGCCAGGTCCAGTATGGCCCCTTCCCGAGTTGGACTGTTTACATCCTGCTCTGGAAAACCCTCCTGGATGCTCGTTACAAATTCTGCTCCATCTAGACCTCTAACATTAAGTGAATCCCACTCAATGCTGTGGCCATTTCAGAGACATGGGTAGAGCAGGGACAGGAATGGATGTTGCGGGATCCGGGATTTAGATGTTTCACTAAGAACAGAGAAGATGGTAAAAGAGGGCGGGTGTGTGGCATTGTTAATCAAGGAAAGTATTACAGCGGCAGAAAGGACGTTTGAGGACTCGTCTACTGAGGTAGTCTGGGCCGAGGTTAGAAACAGGAGAGGAGAGGTCACCCTGTTGGGAGTTTTCTATAGACCTCCAAATAGTTCCAGAGATGTAGAGGAAAGAATAGCAAAGAGGATTCTTGACAGGAGCGAGAGTAACAGGGTAGTGGTTATGGGGGACTTTAACTTTCCAAATATTGACTGGAAATACTATAGTTCGAGAACTTTAGATGGGTCAGTTTTTGTCCAGTGTGTGCAGGAGGGTTTTCTGACACAGTATGTAGACAGGCCAACCAGGGGCGATGCCAAATTGGATTTGGTACTGCGTAATGAACCCGGCCAGGTGTTAGATTTAGAAGTTGGTGAGCACTTTGGCGATAGTGATCACAATTCGGTTAGGTTTACCTTAGCGATGGGCAGGGACAGGGATATACATCAGGGCAAGAATTATAGCTGGGGGAAAGGAAATTATGATGCGATTAGGCAAGATTTAGGATGCGTAGGATGGGGAAGGAAACTGCAGGGGATGGGCACAATAGAAATGTGGAGTTTATTCAAGGAGCAGCTACTGCGTGTCCTTGATAAGTATGTATCTGTCAGGCAGGGAGGAAGTTGTCGAGCGAGGGAGCCGTGGTTTACTAAAGAAGTTGAAGAGCTTGTCAAGAGGAAGAAGAAGGCTTATGTTAGGATGAGACGTGAAGGCTCAGTTAGGGCGCTTGAGAGTTACAAGCTAGCCAGGAAAGATCTAAATGGAGAGATAAGAAGAGCAAGGAGAGGACACGAGAAGCCATTGGCGGATAGGATCAAAGAAAACCCTAAGGCTTTCTATAGGTATATCAGGAATAAAAGAATAACTGGAGATAGGTTAGGTCCAATCAAGGATAATAGTGGGAAGTTGTGTGTGGAATCGGAGGAGATAGGGGAAGTGTTAAATGAATATTTTTCGTCAGTATTGACAGTGGAGAAAGAAAATGTTGTCGAGGAGAATACTGAGATACAGACTACTAGGCTAGATGGGACTGAGGTTCACAAGGAGGAGGTGTTAGCAATTTTGGAAAGTTTGAAAATAGATAAGTCCCCTGGGCCAGATGGGATTTATCCTAGGATTCTCTGGGAAGCCAGGGAGGAGATTGCAGAGCCTTTGTCCTTGATTTTTATGTCGTCATTTTAGACAGGAATAGTGCCAGAAGACTGGAGGATAGCAAATGTTATCCCCTTGTTCAAGAAGGGGAGTAGAGACAGCCCTGGTAATTATAGACCAGTGAGTCTTACTTCGGTTGTGGGTAAAATGTTGGAAAAGGTTATAAGAGATAGGATTTATAATCATCTTGAAAAGAATAAGTTCATACGCGATAGTCAGCACGGTTTTGTGAAGTGTAGGTCGTGCCTCACAAACCTTATTGAGTTTTTTGACAAGGTGACCAAACAGGTGGATGAGGATAAAGCCGTGGATGTGGTGTATATGGATTTCAGTAAGGCGTTTGATAAAGTTCCCCACGGTAGGCTATTGCAGAAAATACGGAAGTATGGGATTGAAGGTGAATTAGTGCTTTGGATCAGAAATTGGCTAGCTGAAAGAAGACAGAGGGTGGTGGTTGATGGTAAATGTTCATCCTGGAGTATAGTTTCTTGTGGTGTACCGCAAGGATCTGTTTTGGGGCCACTGCTGTTTGTCATTTTTATAAATGACCTGGATGAGGGTATAGAAGGGTGGGTTGGTAAATTTGCGGATGACACGAAGGTCGGTGGAGTTGTGGATAGTGCCAAAGGATGTTGTAGGTTACAGAGGGACATAGATAGGCAGCAGAGCTGGGCTGAGAGATGGCAAATTGAGTGTAATGCGGAAACGTGTGAGGTGATTCACTTCGGAAGGAGTAACAGGATTGCAGAATACTGGGCTAATGGGAAGATTCTTGGTATTGTAGATGAGCAGAGAGATCTTGGTTTCGAGGTACATAAATCCCTGAAAGTTGCCACCCAGGTTAATAGAGCTGTTAAGAAGGCATATGGAGTGTTAGCTTTTATTAGTAGGGCTTTCGAGTTTAGGAGCCACGAGGTCATGCTGCAGCTGTACAGAACTCTGGTGCGGCCGCACCTGGAGTATTGCGTGCAGTTCTGGTCACCGCATTGTAGGAAGGATGTGCAAGCTTTGGAAAAGGTGCAGCGGAGATTTACTAGGATGTTGCCTGGTATGGAAGGAAGGTCTTACGAGGAAAGGCTGAGTGACTTGAGGTTGTTTTCGTTAGAGAGAAGGAGGAGAAGAGGTGACTTAATAGAGACATATAAGATAATCAGAGGGTTAGATAGGGTGGATAGTGAGAGCCTTTTTCCTCGGATGGTGATGGCAAACACGAGGGGACATGGCTTTAAGTTGAGGGGTGATAGATATAGGACAGATGTCAGAGGTAGTTTCTTTGCACAGAGAGTAGTAGGGGCGTGGAACGCCCTGCCTGCAACAGTAGTAGACTCGCCAACTTTAAGGGCATTTAAGTGGTCATTGGATAGACATATGGATGAAAATGGAATAGTGTTGGTCAGATGGTTTCACAGGTCGGCGCAACATCGAAGGCTGAAGGGCCTGTACTGCGCTGTAATGTTCTATGTTCTAAAATTAAAATCTCCTGTCACCACCACCCTGTTGCTCCTACAGCTTTCCATAATCTGTTCACATATTTGTACCTCTATCTCACACTCGCTGTTGGGAGGCCTGTGGTACAGCCCCAACATTGTTACCACACCCTTCCTATTTCTGAGTTCTGCCCATATTCCCTCACAACTCGAGTCCTCCATAGTGCCTTCCTTCAGCACAGCTGTGATATCCTCTTTGACCAGTAATGCAACTCCTCCACCCCTTTTACCTCCCTCTCTATCACGCCTGAAGCATCGATATCCTGGGATATTTAGTTGCCAATCATGCCCTTCCCTTAACCAAGTCTCAGTAATAGCAATCACATCATACTCCCAGGTACTAATCCAGGCCCTAAGCTCATCTGCCTTACCTACTACACTCCTTGCATTAAAACAAGTACATCTCAGGCCACCAGTCCCTTTGCTTTCATCATCTGCTCCCTGCCTGCTCTTTCCCTTAGTCACGCTGACTTCATTATCTCGTTCCTTACAGGCTTTCGTTCATACATCCTAACTCTCCACTGACCTCATTTGGTTCCCATCCAGAGCTTTCCCTCTCTGCAGCCTCTGCTCCATTTGTTGATCATGTTACAGACCCAGAGACACTGTAACTACAGTCCCGATACCTCGTCTAGAGTTGGATCACTAAATCCTCTGTCCTCTCTGAATGTCTGCAGCAGCTGACAACACAAACTCCAGAAAACCATCCACAGCACCTCCACTAACTTTACAATAGCAAAAGTAAGTCAAATGCCCTCACCTGCAAGTTGGATGCTCGGTCCTTTTAAATAACCCCAGAGGGGATTCCTTGTGCCAGCTGAATGGATGCTTAACTGAGAGTGACTAACACAGACGGTCAGTGAACATGCATAGGCCAAGTTTCCAAGCTGCTGGAACAGGTTGTTGATATGACATCCAGACCCCTGTTCAATCTACCAGTCCATGCAGGGTACTCTTGGACTCGTGCCCTGTCCAGCATGAGAACTGTGTCGGCCACACCAGAACTGCCCATCAGTGTGGATTCCACTGCACCAGCACCAGTGATAGTACTGAGACCAAATCAGAGTCAGAGACAGATCCATAGCTAATGAAATTCATTTCAAAACGAGAAATGACAAACACTTCAAATAGAACAAATGGAAGGAATATGGGAAACGGACAGGGGAATGGGGATAATTGGAAGGTTGAGGCCATTTAGAGCTTTTAATCCAAGTATGATTATATTAAAATTGTGGCATTGCCAGACTGGGAGGTAGGTTATGTGAGTGAGTACAGGGGTGATGGGTGATCTGGACTGGGTGTGAGCTGTGATGCAGCCAGTAGATTTCTGAATGAGCTGCAGTTTATCGAGCTTTGTTATTGTCAGCATGACCAGGAAAACATTGGAATCATCAAGTGTGGATCTAAGAAAGGCACGGCTGAGGGTTTATAAGTAGATGAACTGAAGGAGATGTGGAAATGAACAAAATTATAGAGGTGGCTGTAGGCAGGGTTAGCGCTCGACAGGATATTGAATTGGAACTTAGCTTAGGATGAAAGGAATCGCTGACGTTGTGAAGAGTCTGGTTTGTTCTCAGACATTGGGCAGGGAGTGTGATAGAGTCGGTGGACAGGGACAGAATTTGTGACAGAAACCGATGGCAGAGGATTTAGTATTCCCAATATTTAAATAAAAGGAGCAGCAATTCAGTGAAACATGATCTATAGTTCTAATAGCTGGATAGAGAGGTTTACCAGGAACAATAATATTCGCAAGAAGGGCAGAGTAATTGACAAGAACAGTACTGAAGTTAATCATCGGTTATAACATTAATAGCTGGGTAGAGAGAGACTTACCAGGGACACCAACAATACTGAGGAGCGGATAGTAAATCGTTTGAATAGTCAAAAGCGCGAAATAGATCCGATATTGTAAAGAAAGTCGATGATAATTTGTAGAAAGATAGTCAGACGCCCACGAGAAACTCCTCTCCATTGTTGTCACATTCCAATCGATTGTTCTCAGGTTCTGACCCATTGTTGTAACATTCCAATCGATTGTTCTCAGATTCTGATCTATCTTCTCCCTCTCTCTGGAGCCACTTATCCCTGTCAGTGCCGGTGAGAGGGGTGGGGATGGGCGGGGTGATACTATGGGATAACACATTGGAAGGAGTCCTGTATTAATAGAAGTGGGAAACCCTCCAATGACACAATTAGGGTCCATGGAGACTTACATTAAATACAGTCACTGAACAAACAAGTTCAGTCAACACCTTTCAATCCAACACTTTCTGTACCGCAATAAACAATTATCCAGTCTAGATGGGATGTATGAGGGTTGCTGAGGGAAGGAATGTTGGAAATAGCGGAGCCACTGGCCCGAATCGTCCAATCCTCCTTCGATATGGCAGTGATGTCAGAGGACTGAAGTGTTGCAAATTCTACACCCTGTTCAAAACAGTAGAGATAGGCTACACCCTAGAACTACTGACCCATCAGTCTAACCTCACTGAAATGTTGGAGAAGCTTGTAGCGTCTGTAATCTGGGACAAGATATTTGTGGTTTAAATAGCATGAGTTTATAAATGACAAGAAGGTCCAGAAGATATATTAGTGGCAAATCATGTCTGAAAAACGTGATCAAATTCTTTGATGCAGTAATGGAGAGTGTTGCTGCGGATAGCACGGTTGCTACTTTGTATATGAACAATCAAAAGTCGTGGAATCAAATGCCATTTAACAGATTCGTTAGGAAGTCTGAACCTCATGGATTCAAGAGGCAGTAACAGTGTGGATATGACATTGGCTAAGGGACAGAATACAGAGGGAAGTGGTGATCTATTGTTGCTCAGACAGTGGAGGGGATTATACAGTGATGCTCCCCAATGGTCGGTATTCGGGCCATTGCTTCTTTATGGAAACATACATAAATATATATCTGTGTATTGTGTTTGTGTGTGACATTTACTTATATATAAAAGGCATGATTTCAGTGTACTCAGGTGACAGAAACTCGGAAATGCAAAAAAAATGAGGATGATATCAGAAGGATTCAGGGAGACCGATGAAATGAGGAAATGAAGCAGATGAAATTTAGTGCAGACATGGGGTAAGGGAGGAAGAATAAGGTGAGGCAATGTAAATGAAATGGGGCAATTTTAAATTGGGTGCATGAACAGATGTCTTTGAATATAGCAGAACAAGTCGATAAAATTACTAAAAACACATCCAGGATATCGAGCTTTATAAATAGAGGCATAGCGTGCAAAAGGAAGGAAGTCAACTGAAACTTTGTAAATCACTGGTTAGGTCTCAGCTGAGGAATTGTGTCCAATTCTGAGCATTACTTATTAGAAAGGATGTCAGAATGTTGGAGAAGGTGCAGAGGAGATTTACTGGAATGGTCTAGGAATGTGGGAGTTCAGGAACATGGGGAGACTGCAGAAACAGGAATCAGAGTAGATCAGGTAAAGGGGGGAATTTAATGGAACAGATCACAATTATGTGCTGTTTTGACAGAGTAAGGGTAAACTGTTTCCTTTGGGAAAAGGACCGATAGCAAGACTCAAAATACTTGGCAAAAGATGCAGAGGTGCCACAAGGAAAACATTTTTTTATACAGTGAGTTGCTTTCATCTGGAATACACGGCCTGAAGATGTGCTGGAAGTAGATTCAAGAGCAAGTTTCAAAAGGGAACTGGATAAATGCTGCAGAGGGGGATTTGCAGGGCTTTGGGAAAAGAGGAGGAAAGAGGGGCAAAATAAAAAGCTCTTTCAAAGATGGCACAGGTACGATGGGACAATGGACTGCTTCCATGCTTTGTGATTCTCCGATTCTATGGTAACAGAATCCATTGAGTCCTTATTTCGTGTGTACAATTGATGTCCAGCGGTTCTTGAACCAGCGGCTCATTGTTACTTGTATCCTCACACAGATAACAGAAGAAAGGCTAACACCAGGGCCAGGTGAGGTGAATTGTGTTGACAATTTGCTATATTGGGTTATGACGTCTCTCTCTTTGATCACTTCAATCAGTCAGTTACAAACACATTGATTTTATTCCCATTTTATTCCCTGCCTATTTGTTCTCAAGATATGGGTGATACTGACAAGGCTGGCATTACTTCCCCATGCCTGGTTACCATGAGAAAATGATGGGCCTTCATCCTGAACCACTGCAGTCCGTGTGGTGAAGGTGTTCCCACAATGCTGTTACAGAAAGGATTTCAGGCTTTTAACCCAGTGATGATGAAGGAACGGTGATTTCTGTCCAAGTCTAGATGGTGTTTGGCTCGGAGGAGGGGAATGTGGAGGTGATGGTGTTTTGTGTTCGAGTCCGAGCTGAATTCAACGCCCTCCCCTCTATCTCGTGTCCCTTGACTGTAAACTGGAATTGTTCTCTTTAGAGCAGTAATGTTAAATGGAGATTGAATAGAGATATGCAAAATCTTGAACAATATTTGGTGGAGTAAAGACAGAGAATTTGGTTTCACTGTCAGTACTTTCAGTAACCAGAGGACACATTTTTAAGGTGATGGGCCAACAAAAATGCATTGATTTATTATAAACCGGAATTCACAACCTGAAAGAGTGGTGAAGCAGATTCAATAATAAATTTTAAAAAGAGAATTGATTCAATAGTATCAGAGGAGATTTTCAGCGAAGTGGTAATTGTGTAGAGGAGAGGGACAAATGGGATTGCTCCTTCAAACAGCATGCACAGACACGATGGGCCAAATAGCCTCCTCTGTGCTGTATGATTCTTTGAGTTTGTGGAAACAGAAACCATTGAAACCTTACCTGATATGTACAACGGACGGTCAACAATTTTAAGCAGAGGCTGATCATTACTTGTACTTTGATATGGTTCAGGAAAACATCATCTTGGATTAACACAGATGAGGGAGAGAATTAGTCCTTTCCTGCTCTGTTTGTTTGGTCAGTACCACACTGTGTGGAAGTAACACTGATCAGGGATAGACGGACAGCAATTTTAAGCAGAGGCTGATCGTTACTTGTACTTGGAACATACCTTGTTGGATTAGCACAGGCGATGGAGAGAGATGGAAATCTCCTGCTCTGTGTGTGGGGGTCATTAACACAACATGTTGGATTGGCACAGGCCAGGGAGAGAAATAGAAATTTCTTGCTGTGTCTGTACCACACTATGTGGGAATGACACAGATCAGGGAGAGAATGGTCCTTTCCTGCTCTCTGTGTGTACGTGGGGGTCATTACCACATCGGGTGGAAGTGACACAGATCAGGGATAGAATTGGTCCTTTCCTGCTCTCTGTGTGGGTCAGTACCACACTGTGTGGGATTAAGAGGCCGGGGATAGAATTGGGTCTTTCCTGCTCTCTGTGTGGGTCAATACAACACCGGGACGATTTAACACAAGCCGGGGACAGAATTGGGTCTTTCCTGCTCTCTGTGTGGGTCAGTACCTCACCGGGTGAGATTAACACTGTCCAGGGATAGAATCGAATCTTTCCTGCTCTCTGTGCCTGGGTCAGTACCACCGGGAGAGATTAACACAGGCCAGGGATTGAATTGGGTCTTTCCTGCTCTCTGTGTGGGTCAGGACCACACCGGGTGGGATTAAGACACACCGGGGATTGAATTGGGTCTTTCCTGCTATCTGTGTGTGTCAGTGCCACACCGGGTGGGATTAACACAAGCCGGGGATAGAAGTGAGTCTTTTCTGCTCTATTTGGAGCTCAGTACCATATTGGGTGAAATCTGCTATCTCAGCACAGCCTGAGGATGGAGCCTGGTCTGTCCCAATGAGGACAGAGAGTGACTGGTGCAATGGACAGTCACCCGGCAGATTGAACTTTACACATTGAACTGTGAAGTGATACATATCGGTAGGAAATATAAGGAAAGGCAAAATAATGTGGATGGTTTGAATGGACAGATCTCGGGCTGTACTAATTTATGAGGCAGCAGGACACTGTGAAGGCTGCTACAAAATAACAACATATCGTGTCCTTGGCTTTATAAACACAGCACAGAGTAATAAAACTCAGGTGGAAATGCTGATTTTTATACATCATTGGTTAGGTCCCAGCTGGAGAATTGTGTCCAATTCTGATCACCACACTTTGGTAAGGATGACAAGGACTTGGTGAAGATACTGAGGTGATTTACTAGATTGGTACCAGGGATCTCATGGAGAGATGGGAAAAGCTGGGATTTTTCTCTTTAGAGCAGTGAAGGGTAAGAGGGGATTTAATATAGAATTCAAATTCATGAAGGGTTTTGATCGGGTAATTAGTGTGAAAATGTTTCCAGTGTCAGAAAGTTCAGTATTAAGAAGACACAGATTGAAGGTAATTGACAAAGAACCAGAGGTGAAATGAGGAGAATGTTCTTACACAGCGAGTTGTTGGGATCTGGAATTCACTGCCTGAAAACAAGGTGGAAGCAGATTCAATAGTAATATGGCGGAGAAGGCAGATGGAATCCTTTCCTTTATTAGCTGAGGTATAGAATATAAGAGCAGGGAAATTATGCTGGAACTGTATAACTCATTGGCTGGGCCACAACTTGAGTACTGAGTGCAATTCTGGTCACCTCATTACAGAAAGGATCTAATTGCACTAGAGAGGATACAGAGGAGATTTATGAGGATGTTGCTCGGACTAGAAAAATTGCAGCTGTGAGGAACGATTGGATAGGCTGGGGTTGTTCAATTTGGAATAGAGAAGGCTGAGAGGAGATCGGACTGAAATGTCCATAATATTGAGGGATCTGGACAGAGAGGAGGTGAAGGGTCTGTTCACCTTAGTAGAAAGGTCAGTGACTAGGGGGGAATAGATTTAAAGTGATAAGTCGAAAGATAAGAGGGGAGATGAGGAAAACCTTTTCATACAGAGTGTGGTGGGGTCTGGAACTCACTGCCTGACAGTGTAGTTGAGGCAGAAACCCTCAACTCATTCAACAGGATTCTGGATATACACCTCAAGTACCGTAATCTGCAGAGCTATGGATCAAATGCTGAAAGTGGGATTAGAATGGGTGGATCGTTTTTCGGTCAGCACAGATACAATGGGCCAAGTGACCTCTTTCAGTCAGGAGGCTGCTGCTGCTGACTGTGAATACTGCAATTGGACAGAAGGTAAATGGAATACTAGGACAGAAAGAGGGCTCCACAGTTCACGGATGTGGTGACCCTAGATCAGATCTTACAGTGGTGTAGGAGAGGGAACAGAGTTCATGTCAAAGTCATGTCTTCCTTTTATATGATCCTGTATAATGGACAGGGACTACTGGGCAGTAATGTGCTCAAAGGTTATCAGCAGTAATTGATTATCGCTATATTTGTATATTGTAGAACATTAAACCATACCCTGCTCTGGTGTCCATTGCATCCTCAATATTACTGATTAAAATATCAGAGGAGTGTGAACCAGTCACCTCTGATCACCCTGAGGTACAGGAGATTCTCGAGTCGGTGCTGAGTTTATTCACAACCCATAAAGGTGACTGTGGAAACATGAGCAGACCTGAAGAAATCAATTGACCATTGCATGATCCATGAAGCAGTATTCTTACCGAGCTGAGATTATATCATATATTCCAGACAACATCAGGTAATATTTACACCAGGGTGCAGTTCACAAAGACACATTCACTACTAACTGCCCGATTTTGCCGGTTCCAAAACCAGATGGCAGCTGGGGACTGACTATTGACCATACAAACTCAACTCAGTCATCCCTGTGTGAACTCGGTTGTCTGAGAGACACCAACCCTACTCTCCCGGATTCCCAGCGGCAGGGCTGACTTCACCACGCTGGATATCTCTAATGATTATTGGAGTATCCCAGTAAAACTAGAGAAACAATTTAAATTCACATTCACTTCTGAGGACCAGAGATACCCCTGGACATGTCTGTCACAAGGGGTTCCACAATAACCCCACTATTTTCCACAAACGTATGGCCGGGGCCGTTAGGAACCTTTCACAGTGTTCCTGCTTGCTGAAATATATTGATGCTCTCCTCCTCATCACCACAGACCGTGTCCACACATTTAACCCTTTTACAGGAACTACTGCAGTTACTTTGGGAGCTGGACTAAAAGACCATCCACGTAAGACCCAGCTGGTGTAACATCGTGTCATCGTTCTATATGTCCAAATTGGATCATCCAACATCAGCCCAGAGCAACATCAGGTCGAGACCATCCAGTGTATACCCCTGTCCACCTCAAAGACAGCCTTGTGTCCTATCCTCAGGCTGGTGGGGTATCAGTGGACCCTCATCCAGTGTCTACCCTTGTCCACCTCAAAGACTGCCCAGTGTCCTACCCTCAGGCTGGTGGAGTATCAGTGGACACAATTCCAGTGTCTACCCCTGTCCACCTCAAGGACTGCCCAGTGTCCTATCTTCAGGCTAGTGGGGTATCAGTGGACACAATTCCAGTGTCTACCCCTGTCCACGTCAAGGACTGCACTGTGTCCTATCCTCATGCTGGTGGGTATCAGTGGATCCTCATCCAGTGTCCACCCCTGTCCACCTCAAAGACTGCCCAGTGTCCTACCCTCAGGCTGGTGGGGTATCAGTGGACCCTCATCCATTGTCTACCCCTGTCCACGTCAAGGACTGCACTGTGTCCTATCCTCATGCTGGTGGGTATCAGTGGACCCTCATCCAGTGTCCACCCCTGTCCACCTCAAAGCCTGCTCTGTGTCCTCTGCTCAGGCTGGTGGGGTATCAGTGGAGCCTCATCCAGTGTCTACCCCTGTCCACCTCAAAGACTGCCCTCTGACCTATCCTCAGGCTGGTGGAGTATCAATTGCCCCTCATCCAGTGTCCACCCCTGTCCACCTCAAAGACTGCCCTGTGTCCTATCCTCAGGCTGGTGGGTATCAGCGGACCCTCATCCAGTGTCCACCCCTGTCCACCTCAAAGCCTGCCCTGTGTCCTATCCTCAGGCTGTGGGGTATCAGCGGACCCTCATCCCTCGATTTGCTGAGACTGTGACTCCTCTTTATGAACCACCGAATGGTGATGATGACCAGGTTTATCCCATTTGGACTGAAGAGAACACAGAAACAGTAACACAACTAAAGAAATCTGTCGCCCAGGCAACGTGTCTTACCTCACCGAACCCCGACAAGACTTTCGACATGGATGTGGGGACACAGTGACAGCCTGGCTGCTGTCCAATGCCGAGAAAACCAGGAGAAATGTTTCCCCATTGTGAATTACTCCTGAATTGTGAGTGGGCCTGAACTGATTTACTCTGTTTGTGAAGGACATTTGTTAACCATGTTCTGGGGCATCAAACATTTCACTTACATCACGGGGTTCAACAGGGTGAAACTGTCCAGTCCATTATCCACCTTCCCAGTATCGGAAAGCTGTTGTAATAGAATACCCATGTCATAGAGTCATAGAGCCTTAATCAATTCTGGCGCAGAATGGGACATTTCAACTCATCGAGTCCGTGCCAGCGCTTTGTAGATAAATCAAGTCAGTCTCATTCCCCAGCTCCATGGATGACAAGGAGCCTACAGGGTAAGATACAGCAGGAAGGGCAAGTTTATGTCCCACACCGAGAACTCAATACAACAGAAAACCAAGAGGAGTATAGAAAGTGGAGGCTGATATCAAAAAGGTATTTACCAAAGCAAGGAGAAATCATAAAAAAATATTGGCAAGCAAAATCAAGATGAACCCATGTATGTTTTTTCTTTCAATACATTAAGGCTAAGAGGACAACTAAGGAGAGAGTAGAGCCCATTAATGACCTAAAAGGTAACCTATGTGTAGGGACAGTAGTTACTGATATGGTTTTTAATGAATACTTTGTGACTGTCTTCACAAAAGAGGGGAACGGTGCAGATATTGTAGTTAAGGAGGAGGTGTGTGAATTATTGGATGTGATAAACATAGGCAGAGAGGAATTACTAATGGAATTAGCCTCATTGAAAGTTGATACATCACCATGGCGTGATGAAATGTACCCCAGGTTGTTAAAAGAAGCAACAGAAGGAATAACCAAAGGTATGTCCATGATTTTCCAGTTCTCACTGGATACAGGTGTGGTGATGGAGGATTGGAGAACTGCTAACATTGAACCACTGTTTAAAAAGGGAGCGAAGGATAGACCGAATAATTACAGGCCAGTCAGTCTAACCTCAGAGTGGGAAAATTATTGTAATCTATTCTGAGAGACATGATCAACTGTCACTTAGAAAGGCACAGGTTCATCAGGGATAATCACCATAGATGTGTTAAGGCAAAATCGTGTCTGACTAACTTGCATGATTATTTGATGAAGTAACAAGGACGATAGATGAGGTTAATGTAGTTGATGCGGTCTACTTGGATTTTAGCAAAGCTTTTGGCAAGGGCGCACATAGCAGACTTGTTAAAAATAAAATCCCAGGAGATGCAGGGAAATGCAGCAAGGCGGATGCAAAATTAGCTCAGTGACAGGAAAGAAAGAGTAATTGTTGACAGGCGTTTTAGCGACTGGACGGATGTTTCCAGCAACATTTAGTGGAGGCAGTGGTGTAGTGGCAATGTCACTGCACTTGTAAATCCAGCAAACCCAGGTAAACACTCTGGGGACGTGGATTCGAATCCCACCATGCCACATAATGAAATTTGAAATCAATTAATAGTTCTGGAATTAAACAGCGACTCTAATGGTGACCATGAAACCATTGTCGATTGTTTGAAAAGCCCATCTGATTCACTAATGTCCTTTAGGCAAGGAGATCTGCTGTCCTTACCTGGTCTGGCCACATGTGACTCCAGACCCACAACAATGTGATGGACTATTAAATGGCCTCACAAGCCACTCAGTTCAAGGGCAATGAGGGATGTGCAATAAATACAGGCCCAGACAGTGACGCCCAAATCCCACGAATGAATAAAAAAAAGCAATTTCCACACAGCTCAGTACTGGGACCCCTGCTTTATGTCGCATACATTAACGATTTGGAAGTAAAGGTAGGGCATAATCAAGATGTTTGCAGACGATACAAAGATTGACCGTGTGGTAGATCGCAAGGAGGATAGCTGTACACTGCAGGAAGATATTGATGGACTGGTCAGATGGGCAGAGAAGTGGCAAATTGAATTCAGGCTAGATAAGTGCGATATGATGCATTTGGGGAGGTCAAATAAGGCAAAGGAATGCACGAGAATATTGAGAAGTGTAGAGGAAGTGACAGACCTTAGAGTGAATGCCCACAGATAGCTGAATGTAGCAGGACAGGTCGATAAGGTGGTTAAGAGGTCATATGGAATCCTTTCTCTTATTAGCCGAGGTATTGAATGTAAGAGCAGGGAGGTTATGCTGGAACTACACAAATCATTGGTTAGGCCACAACTTGAGTAATGTGTGCAGTTCTGGTCACCTCATTACAGAAAGGATGTAATTGCACTAGAGAGGGTACAGAGGAGATTTACAAACATGTTGCCGGGACTGGGAAAATGCAACTTTGAGGAATGATTGGATAGGCTGGGGTTGTTCGCCTTGGAGCAGAGAAGGCTGAGGGGAAATCTGATTGAAACGTACAAAACGTTGAGGGCCCTGGATAGAGTGGTGGTGAAGGGTCTATTCACCTGAGCAGAGAGATCAGTGACAAGAGGGCATGGATTTAAATGATTGGTAGAAAAATTAGAGGGGAGATGAGGAAAAAAATCACCCAGAGTGTGGTGGGGTGGGGGTCTGGAACTCAGTTTCTGAAAGGGTAGAAGAGGCTGAAAACCTCATCTGATTTTAAACGTGCCTTGCTGCACCTCAAGTGATTTAATCTGCAGAGCTCGGGACCAAATGCTGGAAGGTGGGATTCGGCTGGGAAGGTCGTTTTTTGGATAGCAGAGACACAAAGGGGCAAGTGGCCTCTTTCTGTGTTGTAAACATTCTGTGATTTTTCTATGATTTTCTAGGTGCAGATAGGCGGTTTTAGTGAAGGTGTGTAGATGTGGTCAGAAGTTCATCTCGGGGTCAAATATGACACCAAGGTGTGAACAGTCTTGTTTAGTCTCACACAATTGCCAGGGAGAGGTATGGTGTCGGTAGCTAGGGAATTAAGTTTGGAGCAGGGACTGAAAACAATGTCTTCAATCTTCTGAAATTTGAATTGTCACAGCAGAGATGTGAGGTAATACCTTTTAGAAGGATGTATGTGGAGAGACAACACAAGCTACATGTTACAACTGTAAAGGGAGTGCAAGAACAGAGAGACCTGGGGAGTTTATGTGTAAATCGTTGAAGGTCACAGGACAGGTTAGCACAACCGTTAATAAAGCATATGAGATCCTGGGCTTTATAAATAGAGGCATAGAAAACAAAACTGGGAAGTTATGCTAAATCTATATAAAACACTACAGCATATCCCAGTGCATGACACATGGAATAGCAGAATTTGAAACATATTGTACCAGGGATCTGGGAATTCAGTTACATGGAGAGATTGGAAAAGCTGGGTTTGTTCTCTTTAGAGCAGTGAATGGTAAGAGGATATTTAATATCGAATTCAAAATCATGAAGAGTTTTGATGGGGTAATTAATGTGAAACTGTTTCCAGTGTCAGAAAGTTCAGTATCAAGAAGACACAGATTGAAGGTAATTGACAAAGAACCAAAGGTGAAATGAGGAGAATTTTCCTTCTCAGCGAGTTGTTGGGATCTGAAATTCACTGCCCGAAAACATGATGGAAGCAGATTCAATAATATCTTTCAAAAGGGAATTATAATAAAAAAACTGGAAAAGGCGAAAAAAATAGTCTGGGGGTAAAGGAGGAGAGTGGTAATAATTAGACAGCTCTTTCAAAGAAACAGCACTAACACAAAGGGCCGAATAGCCTCCTTCAGTGCTGCACCTGTCTCTAATTCTATGAGCAAGAGACATGGAGTGAAGGGAGAGAGAGTGAGAAAGGGGGAAAGAGGGAAAGGAAAATAGAAAGAGAGAGAAAACCGGGTTTGCATCGCTTTTTGAGCAGTGGGGTCATGATCTGCCAGTTGAGGCAGGTGACACAAAATTTCTGGGGCCTCCTCATTTCATTTCCGTAAATTTTAGGGGCCGCCCAGGGTGACCCGCGCTGCTGTCTGTCTGCACGCTTAACAGGAGACTTAACTGTGTCTGAGTCGAGCATGTGTTTCAGCCAGGATTCAGCCCTTAAAGGCAGTCTGTCCCTCTTAAAGGGAAGCTGCACTGAATCACAGGAGGCTGCTGCTGCTGACTGTGAATGCTGCAATTGGAGAAAAGGTAGGTTGAATACGAGCACAGAGAGAGGGCTCTGTGATTCACGGATGTAGTGCTGGAGGCCTTAGTCATGGAGGGTGACAGGAGAAGAGAGGCCATGTATCAGTGGGGTGGGATGTAGACCCTCAAGAAACGCACTCCGAAGGGAATGGGAGCAGGTGGCCAGGGAGGTCAATGCAGGAAGCTTGGCCCCAGGACCTGGCAGCAGAGCTAGAAGAAGTAGAATGAGCTCACACGGGTGATCAATGTCAGTGAATTCATTTCCACATGGCATCTCCTAACCCCAACATCACCAACCTCTCACACTGCTCAATGTACCACACCCCCATCACTCACCCATCAGCAGTCCGTAACACTCAGGACTCACACCTAACATTCACATACTCCACATCACCTTTACATACCTTCCACTGATACCAGCCTCACATCCACCTTTCACTGCCTTCACATACCACCAGCTATTCAGCTGTTGCAGGCATATCTCCCAAACACAGTGCAACACAATCACTGACATTCTGCTCTCTCTCTTACAGGACAGGGAGCAGCAGTGAACTGTCGGGATCCAGGCTTACCTTCATCCCCTGAGCCTGAGGGAGGAGTTCATTCTCCACCTCATGGGAACGGCTGTGACAGAGCCCGTAGCATCCGGCATCACCGACAGCATTCAGGATGACGTTATGTTCCTGCCTTATGCCCCTTCTTAACACCCACCTCCTCTTCATCCTGCTGTCTGGGATGATGTACAAGCTGCAGATGGTGGGACCATGGATGCCTCTGTGGTGTTTACGTGAGGTTGAGTAATTTGTGAAGAGCGCGTTATAGATGTGGTCACCCCACAGATTAAGGGAAGAAGAATTACAGTCACGAAGAATCAGGCAGGTAGAACAGGAGACCCCAGAGTGCATCTCACTCTCCAACCAGTATTCAATACTGAGGAAAGTGATGTTGCATCTGGGGACTGCAGCCAGAGACAAGGCCATGGTACCCGGGCTGTCTCAGCTGTACTGGGGGTGGGAGGGGATACAGTGAAGACTAGAATGTTGACAGTGACAGGAGATTCGATAGTCACGGGAACAGACGAGCGTTTCTGAGGCCGCAGACATGCATCCAAGATGGTGTGTTTCCTCCCTGGTGTCAGGGTCAAGTTAGCCATCTCAAAGTCGTAATCTCTGGATTACTGCCAGTACCCCGTGCGAGTGAGTATAGAAATAGGAGGATAGTACAGATGGATGTGTGGCTGGGAGGATGCTGCAGAAGCGGTGAGGTTTGCATTGCTGGGACACTGACCAGTTCTGGAGAATGTGGGATCTGTACAGGCCGGACGGTTGCACCTGAACAGAGCTGGAACTAATTTCCTTGCAGGGTGATATGTTAGTGCTATTGGAGAGGGTTAACACTAAATTGGCAGGTGTGTGGGAACCAGGAGTAAACATCAGAGAGGAATTCTAAAGTGCACAGAATACTGGGAGAGATGGATAACACTATAGTAGGGTTTAGAAAGTTATTATTTGGGGTCTGAGTAAGGGAGGAAGTAATAAAGTTGACATCAGGGTTGATGTGCATGTTTGTGAATGTACGGAGTGTGGTTAATAAGACTGGTGAGGTACAGGTGCAGATTGCCATATGGAAATATGATGTTGTGGCTATAACAGAGATCTGGCTCAAAGAAGGGCAGAACTGGGTGTTAAATATTCCTGGATAAAAGGTGTTCAGGAAAAATAGGAAAGGGAGAAAAGCAGTAAGAGTGGTGATATTGATTAAGGAGAACATTATAGTGCTGGAGAGAGTGAAAGTCCCGGGGACGTGTGTGGGGAGGTGGGAGTGGGGCTGGGTGGGTGCGTCGGTGGGTGACGGACAGAATCTATTTGGATAGAGCTGAAGAACAAAAAAAGGTTCATTTACATTGCTCGGTGTTGTCTATAGGCCATCGGCTAATGGGAAGGATGTGGAGGAACAAATCTGCAAGAAAATTACTGAAAGATGCAAGAATTATAGAGTAGTTACAATGGGGGAACATTCATTATCCTAATATGGACTGGGATAGTAGCAATTTAACTGACAGAGGGAGGCAGGAGTTACTACAGTGTGTGTAGGAAACATTTCTACAACAATATGTTGCTAGTCCAACGTGAAAGGAGGCACTGCTAGACCTGGTTCTCGAGAATGAGCTGGACCCAAGTGGATTAAGTATCAGTAGGAGAACATTTAGCGGACAGTGATCATTGTATCATAAGGTTTTTGTTGATTATGGGAAAGGACAAAGAGCAATCCAGAGTAAGAATAATTAACTATGAGAAAGTCAACTTCAACAAGTCATCCGGTGTAAAGATTTAGCTGGGGCGAATAAATTAGAGTCAACGTTTGGCAGGAAAACAGGAGCTGAACAATGGGCTACCTTCAAAGAAGAGATAGTTCGGGCAGAGTTGTGGTAAACGGTTGTTTTTCACACTGGAGGACGGTAGACAGTGATGTTTTCCAAGGGTCAGTGCTAGGACCAACTGATTTTTTTTGCTATATATAAATGAGATGGATCTTGGAATTCAGATTAGAATTTCAAAATTTTCCGATGATACCATACTTGGAGGTGTGGTAAACAGTGAGGATGATGCAAAATGCCTACAACAGGATATAGATAGGCTCGCAGAATGGCCAGAGAAGTGGCAGGTGGAATTTAATACAGAGGAGTGTGAGGTGATGTATTTTGTCAGATGGAATAGGACAGCAATATAGACTTAAAGGGACAGTTCTAAAGATTGTGCAGGAACTGAGGGACCTGGGGCTCTATATGCATCGATCATTGAAGGTGGAAGAACATATATGGAGAGTGTTAAGCAAAGCCGATCAGATCTTGGGCTTCATAATTAGAGGCAAAGATACAAAAGCAGGGATGTTATGCTGAAACTGTATAAAGCTTTGGTTAGGCCCCAACGAGAGAACTGTGTCCAGTTCTGGTCAGCACACTTTGGGAAGAATGTGAAGTCCTTGAGGGGGTGCAGAGGAGATTTACCAGAACGGTTCCAGGGATTGGAGCGGGCGGGGGGGGGGGGGGGGGGGGGTGGGGGGGGGGGGTGGTGGGGAGCGGGTTGGTTAGTTACAAGGTTAGATTGGAGAAGATGGAGTTGTTCTCCCTGGAGTAAAGGAGATTGAGAGAGGTATGATAAACGTGTACAAGATTATGATAGGCTTAGGTAAGATAGACAAGGAAAAAGTATTCTCATTATCTGATGAAACACGGACTGGGGGACACAGATGGAAGGTTTTGGATAAGAGATGCAGGTGGATATGAGGAAGAAATATTTTACACAGTGGATGGTAATGAGCTGGAACTCACTGCCCATGAGGGTGGTGGAAGCCGAGACAATCAATGATTTTAAAAGGAAACTGGATGGACACCTGAAGGAAGTGAACTTGCAGGGATACGGGGATTGAGCGGGGGATTGGAACTGACTGAATTGTTCCACACAGAGCTGGCACAGAGGGGCAAAATGGCCTCCTTCTGTGTCGTACATGACTCCATGACTCCATCAATTTCTACCACTCTATGTTGGATATGTCTCCTGCTCCTGCCTGGGAAGATCCAGATACATAGAAGTTCAATGAAACTGTGACCTTAACGGCAACTAACAGCTACGTCCTCACCCTGGTGTGAGGCTCCAGGTCGTGTTACAGGAGGTGACACAGCTCTGTGACCAGATCCTTATTGAATCAGAGTCACCTCACACATTGCTTCTGGGTTAGGTGTAGGTAGGAATAGTGCTCTTGGAAAACACTGGGTGGGTAGGGCAGATCCCTTTCCTCCTCCCTCTTTATAGAGCATCCCCTCACTGCAGCCTCTGCTCCATTTGTTGTTCATGTTACAGACCCAGAGACACTGTAAATACAGGCCCCAAACCTCGTCCAGAGTTGAAATGACAAACTCAGTTGAGTGATCATTGCTCGAATGGGTAGGAGATTTGGAGACAGAGAAAGATTAGAATAGGTCAAAAACTTGGGGTTATTGCAGAGACTGGGCAGGGAGTTGTCACAGAGAGAGAGAATGTACAGTGAAACACGTGTGCTCGTCATTGGGACTGGTTTGGGCATCTCGAGATAGATAGAAAGCTTACACCAGAACACGGTGTGCTCATCACTAAGAGCGGGGGGTGGGGGTGGGGGGGTTGGTGGCGGGCGGTGGGGGAGCTTTAAGAGAGTTTGAATAAGTAAAACCAGAAATACAATGCCTTTAGCATATCACAGGAAATAGTCAATTGATAACCTGGCAGAGAAAAAAAAAACAGGCACACCTGGGGAGACGGACATCCTAAGGATTATCGAGCAGTGTGATGGGGATTACGATTTAATTCTCAATAGAATATCTGAGGATGTCCAGAAATACAAATTTAAGATAAAAAATTGTTGAGATAAGTTGGTTAATGGGGCACATCTCTGCACCTGACGGTTAAATAAAAGACAGAAAGAATTGAAGGATGAGATGGACAATTTACAGAAGGAAAATGAAGGTTGGTAGGAGAACATTGGCATCCTGTACAATCAGTTACTGTTGGATCAGGAGCCACATGATGGAGTATATTATCCAGAGAGAAAATTAGAACAAATACTGGACCAAAACACTGAGTTACAGGCAGAAACTCCCAGACTAGGGGAGGAGTTAGAAGATGTGAGGAGGGGCTATGAGGGAATTAGACCCGTGTTAAAGCTCTGCCTCCCCTGAAGCTGACCACACCCTGTGTTGAGATAAAATCCGACAGTTTCAGACACAATCCGTCAACAGTGGGCAGTACTGGCTGCTGTCTCCAAGCACAAAGCCAGATACCCCGGTTCTTCTTCAGACAACATATTTGTAAGCCTCACAGTCTCTGCTCAATCTCCTCCATACAAGGACGACAAGATAACTGGAAATTACCAGGGTATGTACTAACCTGGGCCTAAACTGCAGACCAGTCTAAGAACAAGACTAACCACAGTCACTGACAGTGAGAGAGATGTCACCACCACAGCCACACAGAGGTACCTTACAGCCGTTGAGTCTATGGCTCTAAAGCAGGAACTGGGAAAGGTGGATATGAGCAGCAGCTCCCTCGATCTGAGTGTTCTGTGTTCCAATATCCAAATTATTTATATATATCAGAAAAATATCAGTGGTCCAAGCACTGCCCCTTGGGGAAACACCACTGTCTGCCTTCCTCCAGTCTGAAAAAAGCAACTGTTTTCCACAACTCACCGTTTTCTCTCATTAAGCCAGTTTATTTTTTTATCCAAGCTGACACTGACCCTCTTATTCCATGAGAATCAATGAACTGTCCAGCTGTCACAAAGAAACTAGAAGTTCAGAATAAAATTAAGTGAAATGCTAAATGCAATAGTTAACTAACTTTATTGTATTTAGTACTCTGTACAAGTAGTACTCCCTAAAACTGGACTCTGTGCAACTTACTGTATTTAAGGTTTAGGAAGAGAATTCCAGAGCTCAGGGAAGAGAACAGAAAGTGCTGGAAATACTCAGCTGATCTGGCAGCATCGGTGCAGAGAGAAACAGAGTTAATGTTTCAGATCTGTGACACTTCATCAGAACTGGTAAACGTTAGAATTGATGATGTACAAGCTGCAGATGGTGGGATCATGGACCTCCTGCTTTCCACCACCCCCAATCCCTCACCCCAACCCTCCCCTTCTGATGTTATACTTTCCAATGATAACCCAATAATACCAGCTTCCCAGTCACAGCAGCTCCATGAGATAGAAAGAGAGCAGCAGCACAGCACTGATGGTGAAGACCCATCACTTGGTCTGACCCTCACAGTCACCAGATCAAATACTTACACTGCGTGTACCTTAGAGGCTGATATAGAGTCGGAATCTGCATGTGATGAGTCACCGAGCACGAGTGAGCTGCAGCCAGGCCAGGGGGAAAGGATAGTTTATGTGTCAGCTCACCGGAGGACGAGGTCACAGACGAATTGTAATACACAGGACTGAGATGTGAACATTGCTGGAGCTGCTGCCCATGTCGAGGTGTTGAAATCCGAATCCGAGCTTTCACGTCACAGAGCTGCACGAGGACGTCCTGCAAGGCCATCTGCGGTCACCCCCAGTGAAACTCAGCCATGCTGCAGCCACTGGGGAAACACTATGTAGGAGAACTAGGCAAGTTGAGGAAATCCACAAGACAGGCACTAAGGGAATACACAAGGGTGAATAGATCAGTTTTGTTGGTACAATTGGATGTGTTGTTGGATAAAGATGTTAATGAAAAGGCTTTTGTTGGTGGTGTTTGTTGCAGGATGGTGATAAAGGGGACACTGTGATGGGGCGTCTCAGATGGGTGTAATGGTGGAGAATGGGGGATCCAAGATGGGAAAGGGAGGTTGTCCGATGCGAACCGGAATCTTAGCAGGGACTCTCCGACAGCCTGTCCGGGTCGAAGGCATCCAGGAAATATACTCCCTGCCTCCTCCTCCTCTTGAGTTGGCCTCCGGATTCCTGGTGCCAATGCCTGTGTCCTCATGATGGTAAGGATCATGAAGGGTGCAGCAGAACACCATGAACTTGGACACCTGATCCAGTGTGTACTGGAGGACTCCCCCCGAGTGGTTCAGACATCGGAATCATTGCTTCACCTGGTGGTTTTGTGTGTGGGAAGGGGTGTCTAGAGTTTAGAGGTCATGAGCCACATTCTGGTTCTGTATGGAGGCCTGACGTGTTGGGACCGGCTGACTGCTTCAGAATGAAGGTATGGTGGCTGCTGCCAGGATAGTGGACATTAACCAACATGATGTACTGGGCATGCTCACACACCAACTGTACATTAATGGAGTGGGAGTTGTTTCAGTTCCTGTGCCTCTCCCCATTGACATGGGGGCCCCGCAGAGATACCTACGCCATCAGGAATTCTGCTATCCTGACAAAGCCACGGGACCTCTCATCCTGCTTCTCCCTGCTGAGGTAGCAGACGGTATAATTCACCTCACCCAACATCGGTGGTCTCCGTCACACAGCAGATACATCAATAGACAACATAGAGAGAGATAATGGATCCTTCAGCCGCTCTTGCCTGGATAAATCCAGATAAGAACATAAGAACTAAGAGCAGGAGTAGGCAGTTCAGCCCCTCGAACCTGTTCTGCCATTCAATATGATCATTGCTGATCTCATCTCGGCCTCTACTCCACTTTTCTGCCCGTTCTCCATAACGCTTCAACCCATTTCTAATAAAAATCTGTCCATCTCCTCCTTAAATGTACTCAATGTCCCGGCATCCACCGCACTATGGAGTAGTGAATTCCACAGACTCACAACTCTTTGAGGGAAGACATTTCTCTTCATCTCTGTTTTATATCTGCACCCCCTTTATCCTAAAACTATGACCTCTCGTTCTAGATTGCCCCACGAGAGGAAACATCTTCTCTACGTCTACTTTATCAATCCTTTAATGATCTTATATACCCCATTAGATCTCGTCTCATTCTTCTAAACTCCAGAGAGTAAAGGCATAAACTGCTTAATCTCTCTTCATAAGACAAACCCCTCATCCCCGGATTCAATCTATTGACCCTCCTCTGAACTGTCTCCGATGCAACTACATCCATCCTCAAGTGAGCAGACCAAAACTGTCCGCAATACTCCAGCCGTGGTCTCATTAATGCCTTGTACAGTTGCAGCAACACTTCCCTACTTTTATATTCTATTCCTTTAGCAATAAATGCCAACATTCAATTTGCTTTCCTTATCACCTGCTGTATCTGCAAACTAGTTTTCTGTGATTCATGCACGAGGCCACCCAGATCTCTCTGCACCGAAGTACTCTGAAGTTTCTCTCTATTTAGATAATAATTTACCTTTCTATTTTTCTGACCAAAATTGATAACCTCACACTTAACCACGTTAAACTCCATCTGCCAAATTTTGTCCCATTCACCAAACCTATCCATATCAATTTGTAAATGTCTTATGTATTTATTGCAACTTACTAATCAATCTATTTTAGTGACATCTGCAAATTTGGCAATAGTACCTTCCATCCCTGCATCCGTCATTGAGATAGATTGTAAATAGTTGGGGCCCAAGGTCCAAACCCTGTGGCACCCCACTAATTACATCTTGCCAACCAGAAAAAGACTCATTAATCCCGACTCTCTGTTTTTTGTTGGTTAGCCAATCAGCTACCCAAGCTAACAAATTGCCCCTAACACCATGTGATCTTACCTTGTGTATTATCCTTTTGTGTGGCACCTTATCAAATGCCTTCTGGAAGTCTAGATAGAATACATCGACAGGATCCCCATTTTCCACATTTCTTGTCACAGCTTCGAAGCACTCTAGCAAATTCGTCAAACACGATTTACCCTTCATAAAATCTGACTCTGATGGGTTGCTTTTGACTTTCTTAATGTCCTGTTATTACTTACTTAAAAATGGATTGTGACACTTTCCCAACGATAGATGTTAAACTAATTGGTCTACTGTTTCCTACATTAAGCCTCCCTCACTTTTTGGATTAGGGCGTTATACAGGCATTTTTCCAATCCACTGGAACCTTTCCCGCATGCAGGGAATCTTGGAATATTATAACCAATGGATCCACTATCTCCACTGCTATTTCCTTTAAGACCCTAAGATGTAGGCCATCAGGCCCTGGGGATTTGTCTGCCTTCAATCACAATAGTTTGTTCAGTACCTTTTCCCTCGTGACTTTTTTTTATTCATTCATGGGATGTGGTCGTCTTTGGCTAGGCCAGCATTTATTCCCCATCCCGAATTGCCCCTGAGAAGGTGGTGGTGAGCTGCCTTCTTGAAACGCTGCAGTCCACTTGGGTTAGGTATACCCACAATGCTGTTAGGAAAGGAGTTCCAGGATTTTGACCCAGCGATAGTAAAGGAACAGCGATATAGTTCCAAGTCAGGATGGTGTGTGACTTGGAGGGGAACTTTCAGGTGGTGGTGTTCCCAATCATTTTATACCCTTACCCTTCTAGTTGGTAGAGGTCGTGGGTTTGGAAGGTGCTGTCTAAGGAGCCTTGGTGCATTGCTGCAGTGCATCTTGTAGATGGTACACACTGCTGCTACTGTGCGTCGGTTGTGGAGGGAGTGAATGTTGCTGGATGGGGGGGCAATCAAGTAGGCTGCTTTGCTCTGGATGGTGTTGAGCTTCTTGAGTGTTGTTGGAGCTGCACCCATCCAGGCAAGTGGAGAGTATTCCATCACACTCCTGCCTTGTGCCTTGTCGATATTGGACAGGCTTTGGGGAGTCAGGAGGTCAGTTACTCGCCTCAGGATTCCTAGCGTCTGACCTGCTCTTGTAGCCACGGTAATTCTATGGCTACTCCAGTTCAGTTTCTGGCCAATGGTAGCCCCTAGGATGTTGATAGTGGGGGATTCAGCGATGGTAATGCCAGTGAATGTCAAAGGGAGATGGTTAGATACTCTCTTGTTGGAATCGCTTATTACCTGGCACTTGTATGGCACGAATGTTATTTGACACTTAGCTCACGCCTGGATATTGTCCATGTCTTGGTGCATTTCTACACAGACTGCTTTTCAGTATCTGAGAAGTCACGAAGGGTACTGAACATTGTTCAATCATCAGCGAACATCCCCACTTCTGACCTTATGATTGATGGAAGATCATTGATGGATCAGCTGAAGATGGTTGGGCCGAGGACACTACCCTGAGGAACTCCTACAGTGATGTCCTGGAGATCAGATGATTGACCTCCATCAATCACAACCATCTTCCATTGCTCTAGTTTTGAATCCAGCCAGCGGAGGGCTTTCCCCTGATTCCCATTGACCTCAGTTTTGCTGGGGCTCCTTGATGCTATATTCGGTCAAATGCTGCCTTGATGTCAAGGGCAGTCACTCTCACCTCACCTCTTGAGTTCAGCTCTTTTGTTCATGTTTGAACAAAGGCGTTAATGAGGTCAGGAGCTGAATGGCCCTGGTGGAACCTAAACTGAGCATCACTGAACAGGTTGTTGCTAAGCAAGTGTCGTTTGATGGCACTGTTGAAGTCACCTTCCATCACTTTACTGATGATTGAGAGGAGGCTGATGGGGCGGTAATTGGCCGAGTTGGATTTGTCCTGCTTTTTGTGTCCAGGACATACCTGGGCAATTTTCCACATTGCAGGGTAGATGCCAGTGTTTTAGCTGTACTGGAACAGCTTGGCTAGGGGTGCAGCAAGTTCTGGGCACAGGTCTTCAGTACTACTGCCGGAATATTGTCAGGGCACCATAGCTTTTTCAGTATCCAATGCCTTCAGTCTTTTCTTGATATCACGTGGAATGAATCGAATTAGCTGAAGTCTGTCATCTGTGATGCTGGGGCCTTCAGGAAGAGGCCGAAATCAGCCTCAACTCGGCCCTTCTGGCTGAAGATTGTTGCAAATGCTTCAGCCTTAGCTTTCACAGTGATGTGCTGGGCTCCCTTATCATTGAGGATGGCGATATTTGTGGAGCCACTTCCTCCAGGTAGTTGGATAATTGCCCACCACCATTCAGGGCTGGATGTGGCAGGACTGCAGAGCTTAGGCCTGATCCATTGCTTCTGGGTTCGCTTAGCTCTGTTCACTTAGCTTACGCAGTTTTACACGCAGATAGTCCTGGGTTGTAGCTTCATCAGGTTGACACCTCATTTTGAGGTATGCCTGGTGCTGCTCCTAGCATGCCCTCCTGCACGCTTCATTGAACCAGGGTTGGTCTCCTAGCTTGATGGTAATGGTAGAATGGGGAATATGCCGGGCCATGAGGTTACAGATTGTGGTTGAGTACAATTCTGCTGCTGCTGATGGCCCACGACGCCTCATGGATGTCCAGTTTTGCATTGCTAGATCTGTTCGAAATCTGTCCCATTTAGCACGGTGGTAGTGCCACACAACACGATGGAGGGAATCCCAAATGGGAAGTTGGGACTTTATCTCCACAAGGACTGTGCAGTGGTCACTCCTACCAACACTGTCATGGACAGATGCATCTGCGGCAGGCAGATTGGTGAGGACGAGGTCACTAGTGGTGCTACCGAGCCACTCTTGGTGATGGACATTGAAGTCCCCCACCCAGAATACATTTTGTGCCCTCGCCACCCTCAGTGCTTCCTCCAAGTGCTGTTCAACATTGAGGAATACTGACTCATCAGCTGAGCGAGGGCGGTAGGTGGTAATCAGCAGGAGGTTTCCTTGTCCATGTTTGATCTGATGCCATGAGACTTCGTGGGGTCCAGGGTCGTTGTTGAGGGCAAATTCGTCCCTTCTGTATGCCACTGTACCTCTGCTGGGTCTGTCCTGCCGGTGGGACAGGACATACCCAGGGATGATGATGGCAGTGTCTGAGACATTGCCCGTGAGTATGGCTTTGTCAGGCTGTTGCTTGAATAGTCTGTGGGAGAGCTCTCCCAACTTCGGCTGGGCTCCCAACAAGCCCCCAGATGTTAGTCAGGAGGACTTCGCAGGGTGCACAGGGCTGGGTTTGCCGTGGTCGTTCCCGGTCAATGCTGGGTGGTCCGTCCAGTTTCATTCCTTTTTATTGACTTTGTAGTAGTTAGTTACAACTGAGTGGCTTGCTAGGCCATGTCAGAGGGCATGTAAGAGTCAATCATATTGCTGTGGGTATGGAGTCAGGGTAAGGACAGCAGATTTCCTTCCGTTAAGGACATTAGTGAACCAGATGGGTTTTTAAAAGAATCGACAATGGTTTCATGGCCATCACCAGACTAGCTTTTAATTCCAGATTTATTAATTGAATTCAAAGTCCACCTTCTGCTGTGGTGGGATTCGAACCCATGTCCCCAGAACAATACCCTGGGTCCCTGGTTTATTAGTCCAGTGACAATACCACTACACCACCGCCTCCCCATATTATGATTGTTCGAAATTCCTCTCTTTCTGTAACTTCTGCATTACCTGTTACTATTGGGATGCTACTAGTGTCCTCCACCGTGAAAACTGAGGCAAAATACTAATTTAGTGTCTCCGCCATTTCTGTGTCCCCCTCTATCAACATCCCAGTCTCATCCTCCAAGGAACCAATATTCACTTTAACTACTCTCTTACCTTTCATATACTTAAAGAAGCTTTTGCTATCCGCGTTTATATTTTGTGCTAATTTTCTTTCATAATGTAATTTATTTTTTAGTAACCCTTTGTTGATCTTTAAATATTTCCCAATCCTCCAGCCTGCCAGAGGCCTTTGCAATTTGGTAAGCCTTAGTCTTTGTCTTTATGTTATCCTTAACTTCCTTGCTTCGCCATGGATGTCTTTCCCCCTCTTCGAATCTTTCTTCCTCTTTGGAATACATTTTAGTTGGGAGGAATTGAATTTCTCCTGAAACATCTGCCACTGCCCATCAACTTTCCTCCCTTTTAGTCTTCCTGCCCAGTCCACGAGGGCCAAATCAGTCCTCATGTCTATGTAATTACCTTTGTTTGACTCCAGATCGCTGGAGCGGGACTCCAGTTTCTCGCCCTCAAAATGGATTTGAAATTCCAGCAAGATATGATCACTGTTCCGTAGAGGATCCTTAACTATGAGATCATTAGTTAATCCCACCTCATTTCACAATGCCAAATCTAGAATAGCCTGCTCCCTAGTTGGTTCCACAACATACTGCTCCAAAAAACAATCTCTAATGCATTCAATAAACTCTCCCTCGGGGCTACCTTTGCCAATTTGACTAATCCAGTCTATATACATATTAAAATCACCTTTCTCACAAGTTCTCACAGTATTTCTTGGTTTATACTGTTCCCCACTGCGGGACTACTGTTTGGGGAACTATCGATTACTCCCACCAGGGACTTCTTCCCCTTTCTATTACTTATTTCTACACACACTGAATCTACGTCTTGATCTCCAGTGCCTATATCATTTCTCACCATAGCACTGATATTTTTCTTTACTAACAATGCTACACCTCTTCCTTTTCCTTCCTGTCTATCCTTCCAAAATACTAAGTACCCTTGGATATTCAATTCCCAAACCTGAATTCCCTGCAACCACGTATCAGTCATCGCCAATAAATCATACCCATTCGTCTTCATTTGTGATGTTAACTCATTTATTTTATTCCGAATGATTCCTGCATTCAGATACAAAGCTTTTAAGTTTGTTTGATTATCAATTTTCAAAGATACATAGAAGTTCAATGAAAGTCAGACCATATCAACCATTGACAGCTCCGTCCTCATCCTTGTGTGAGGCTCCAGTTCATGTTCCAGGAGTTGACACGGCTCTGTGACCACCTCCTTATTGAATCTGATTCACCTCACACACTGCTCCTGGGTTAGGTGGAGGTGGGAAAAGTGCTCTTGGAAAACCCAGGCTGGGTAGGGAAGAACACCTTTGTCCTCCTGCTTTCCAGAGCTTCCCCTCTCTGCAGCCTCTGCTCCATTTGTTGGTCATGTTACAGACCCAGAGGCACTGTAACTACAGTCCCCATACCTCGTCCAGAGTTGGGTCACAAATCCTCTTTTTTCACTGAATCTTTGGAGCAGCTCCCAACACGACCTCCAGAAAACCATCCACAGCACCGCCACTAACTTTACCAAAGCAGAAGTAAGTCAAAAGCCCCTCACCTGTAAGTTGGATGTCTGGTCCTTTTAAATAACACTAGAGGGGGTTCTTCATGCTGCTGAATGTACTTTCAGCTGAGAGTACTAACACAGGCGGTCAGTGGACATGCACAGACAAAGTGTCAAATATATACATCAAAGCTGTCGGATTAGCTGATTGACGTCAATTCAAACCCTTCCTCACACTAACAGCACATGCATGGTATACCCAGGCTAGATCCCTTCCCAGCATGGGGCTCTATGCTGGACACACGAGAAGTGGCTGGCTGTGCAGTGCACATCATTTTCTCTATCCAGGTTTCATCGCATTGGCACCAGTGCTGCCACAGAGTGAAAATCACAGCAGAGGAAGATATAGAGTGAAAGCAACTCACTTCAAAAAGGGAAATGGGAAAAGACTTGACGGCATAATGTTTTCAATAATATGTGAAATGGAAGGGAAATGGGACTAATTGGAAGGGTGAGACCATGCGAATATTAAAATTAAGGTGCTGCCAGACCGGGAGCCAATGTAGATCAGTGAGTACAGGGGTGATGGGTGATCAGGATTTGGTGTGAGTTAGGATACAGTCAGCAAAGGTTTATAACTGGGAGGGTGACCAGAATAGAATTGGAATAGTTAAGTGTGGATTTAACAAAGGCAAAGATGAGGGCTTATTCAGCAGATGGGCTGAGGCAGAGGTGATGATGGGTGATGTTACAGAGATGGTAGTAGGTCGGGTTGGTGTGGGGGGGAATATGGCGATGAACTCATCTCAGATATAAATATAAAACAGAGGTTCCAAACAGTCTCTTTCAGCCTCAGACATTGGGTAGGTAGGGGAATACAGATAGTGGAAATATTGTGGACTTTGTGACAGAGACTGAACACAGTGGCTTACGTCTTCCAAAGATTTACATGACAAGAAAACTAAATCAGTGAAATGTGGTTTATAGATCTAATGGTTGGATACAGAGACTTACCAGGGACACCAATAATAGCAAGGATGGGATAGTAAATCATTTTAATCATTTTCAGAGCATAATAGATCCGAAATTCTAATATCATCCAAACATAATCAGCAGTAACCAAGCCAAACTAAAAGGAGAAAGTCCTGCTGTCCATTGCTTTAATATTCCAATTTATTTTCCTCAGATTCTGACACATTATTGCAATATTCCTATCTATTGTTCGGAGATTCTGATCGATCTTCTCTCTCTCTCTCTGCAGCCATGGATCTCTGTTAGTGCTGGGGGTAATGCTCCCACTGACACTATGAGTGAACACATGGAAAGGACTCCCTTATTAATAGAACAGGGAAAACCTCCAGTGACACAATTGGGGTCCATAGTGACTGACATTAATTACAGTCAATGAACAAATAGGTTCAGTTAACCCCTTTTTCTCCAACAATTTTTGTACCACAATAGTGTGGAAGTGTTCCTATGTCTAGTTGGGATATATGAGGTTTGTTGAAAAAAGGAATGGTGGAAATAGCAGAGGCACTGGCCAGAAGCTTTCAATCCTCCTTGGATCTGGGAGTGCTGACAGAGGACTGGAGGGTTGTAAATGCTACAACCTGCTTAAAAAAGGAGACATGAACTGAACCCTGCAACTACTGACCAGTCAGTCTGATGTCAGTGGTTGGAAATTTCTAGAGGCCATAACCCTGTACAAACATATATCTTTCTTGGAAAAACATGGCATAATAAATAACAAACAGCACAGATAGGTTAATGACCAATCACGTCTGATAATCATGATCAAGTTCGTTGATAACAGAACTGAGTGTTGAAGAGGATAGTGTGTTTTGTGTTATGTATATGGACTTTCAAAAGGCCTGTGATCAAATGACATGTCATAGAATTGTTATGAAAATTTTGGAATAGCAATTTTTTAAAGTGTGAAAATAGATAAGTCCCCTGGGCCAGATGGGATTTATCCTAGGATTCTCTGGGAAGCCAAGGAGGAGATTGCAGAGCTTTTGTCCTTGATCTCTCCGTCGTCATTGTCGACAGGAATAGTGCCGGAAGACTGGAGGATAGCAAATGTTGTCCCCTTGTTCAAGAAGGGGAGTAGAGACAGCCCTGGTAATTATAGACCTGTGAGCCTTACTTCGGTTGTGGGTAAAATGTTGGAAAAGGTTATAAGAGACAGGATTTATAATCATCTTGAAAAGAATAAGTTCATTAGCGATCGTCAGGACGGTTTTGTGAAGGGTAGGTCGTGCCTCACAAACCTTATTGAGTTTTTTGAGAAGGTGACCAGACAGGTGGATGAGGGTAAAGCAGTGGATGTGGTGTATATGGATTTCAGTAAGGCGTTTGATAAGGTTCCCCACGGTAGGCTATTGCAGAAAATACGGAAGTATGGGATTGAAGGTGATTTAGAGCTTTGGATCAGAAATTGGCTAGCTGAAAGAAGACAGAGGGTGGTGGTTGATGGCAAATGTTCATCCTGGAGTTTAATTAATAGTGGTGTACCGCAAGGATCTGTTTTGGGGCCACTGCTGTTTGTCATTTTTATAAATGACCTGGATGAGGGTGTAGACGGGTGGGTTAGTAAATTTGCGTATGACACGAAGGTCGGTGGAGTTGTGGATAGTGCCGAAGGATGTTGTAGGTTACAGAGGGACATAGATAGGCTGCGGAGCTGGGCTGAGAGATGGCAAATGGAGTTTAATGCGGAAAAGTGTGAGGTGATTCACTTTGGAAGGAGTAACAGGAATGCAGAGTACTGGGCTAATGGGAAGATTCTTGGTAGTGTAGATGAACACAGAGATCCTGGTATCCAGGTACATAAATCCCTGAAAGTTTCCACCCAGGTTAATAGGGCTGTTAAGAAGGCATATGGTGCGTTAGCTTTTATTAGTAGGGGGATCGAGTTTCGGAGCCACGAGGTCATGCTGCAGCTGTACAAAACTCTGGTGCGTACAGTTCTGGTCACCGCATTATAGGAAGGATGTGGAAGCTTTGGAAAGGGTGCAGAGGAGATTTACTAGGATGTTGCCTGGTATGGAGTGAAGGTGTTACGAGGAAAGGCTGAGGGACTTGAGGTTGTTTTCGTTGGAGAGAAGGAGGAGGAGAGGTGACTTAATAGAGACATATAAGATAATCAGAGTGTTAGATACGGTGGATAGTGAGAGGCTATTTCCCCGGATGGTGATGACAAACACGAGGGGATATAGCTTTAAGTTGAGGGGTGATAGATATAGGACAGATGTCAGAGGTAGTTTCTTTACTCAGAGAGTAGTAGGGGCGTGGAACGCCCTGCCTGCAATTGTAGTGGACTCGAAAACTTTCAGGGGATTTAAGTGGTCATTGGATAGACATATGGATGAAAATGGAATAGTGTAGGTCAGATGGTTTCACAGGTCGGCTCAACATCGAGGGCCGAAGGGCCTGTACTGCGTTGTAATGTTCTATGTTCTATGTTCTATGAAAAATGGAGCACATGGATTAATGTGACAGTCATAGCGTGGATATGACAGTGACTCAGAGACAGAAAGTAGAGAGAAGTGATGAACGGTCATTGTTCAGACTGGTGGAGGGGGAGTATTCAGTGTTGTTTCTCAGGGGTTAGTATTAGAAACAGTGCTCTTCCTGACTTGTAGATAGATGTACAAGTGATTGAGACTTGTATGTAAAAAAACATAATTTCAATGCTTGCAGATGACATGAAACTCATAAATAAGGATGGCAAAGGCGCAGACCACAGAATTATCCAATCTCACTGACTTAAATTTATTATGGACTCTAATACAAATTAAAAATTATTTATCACTCTCTCTTACTTATTTGTGTGATTTGCCTATGAGTGTGTGCTTGAATGTGCACCATATATTTTTATTATTTTATTCAGATCCAGTTTAGATTGTTAAGTATAATAAACTCACCTCTTGTTTAAACTCAAGAAAACCTGTCCGATTGGTTCTTTCACGATCACAATAAAGGTAAAAGGTAAAATACTCACTGAGGTAGTCAGCACGTCCACTGCTAAAAAGGAATAAATCCAGTTGCGAACAAATGAAAGATAGGACAAGAGGGGAGACTGAGACTTCTCCTCACCTGCTGTAACTGAAATGTGGAGGTTCTCGAGATCGGAACACAACGACAAACGAGAAATTGGAAGTGTCATAGAGTCACAGAGTTATACAGGACAGAAACAGTCCATTCGGACCAGTGTGTCCTTGCCGGCCATCAAGCCTGTCCATTTTAATCCCATTTTCCAGCACCAGTCCCGTGACCTTGTATGCTATGGCACTTCAAGTGCTAATCTAAATACTTCTTAAATCTTGTAAGGGTCCTGCCTCTTCCACCCCTTCAGGTAGTGTGTTCCGGATTCCAACCACCCTCTCGGTGAATTTTTCTCCCTCAAATCACCTCTCAGCCGCCTACCCCTTAACTTAAATCAATGCCCCATGGTTACTGACACCTCCACGAAGGGAAAAGATTTCTTCCTATCTACCCTATCTGTGCCCTCATAATTTGTCGTGCTTTCCGTCTCTCACTCTTTTGGAATAAAGGAAGTAGATTCGCAATAAGGGAGTTACATATAGAGTGAAGTAACTTGGTGCAGGCGAAAACCCCTCTCTGTTGAAAAGTTGAGGAATGTAGCAGGACAGTTAGGGATTACTCTCCGTCCAAAGCTAGGAAACCCGAAATCCTAAGACTTGTGGCCAACCATTTTTCACTTGAAGCTGAAGACTCAAACAGGGTTAGAATCACTAACAGATAGAGTAATGTTAGCTAAGGTAAAACTAGAACAGAAGAGACTAGAATTAGAATTCCAGAGAGCGTGAGAAAGAGCAGAGTGATTGTCAAGAAAGGGAAAAGGTAAGAGTGTTCCAGAAGGAGAAGGAGGAAAGGGAGTTAAGGTGGCTCAAACAACTCGATGAAGACCCAGTGAAACTGGTGAAGGCACAGCTAGTGAGGGAGCTGCCCCCAGCTCAGGACCATGTGCTGAGCTCTTAAAGTTCTCCCAGTTCATTCCAAAGTTGAATGAGGAGGATGTGGGAGAATTTTTCATCACTTTTGAAAAGCTTGCAAAGCAGCTGAAATGGCCGGAAGACAGCTGGATGCTGTTTTTACAATACAAAATAACAGGGAAAGCCCATGGGGTTTATTCACTTCTGCCAGATAAAAGTTCATTAGATTATGAGGTGACTAAAAATGCGATCATGGGTGTATATGAGATAGTATCGGAAGTGAACCGCCAATGATTCTGAACCCTCGGAAAGCAGCCTGACTAAACTGACCTCGAGTTTGAAGGAGTTACGCAGCTAAGGAATATAGGAACATAGGAGCTGAATTCAACCATTCAGCCCATCGATCCTGCTCGACTATTCAATATGATCCTGGCTGATCATCCTCTTCAATGCCTTTTCCCCACACTATCCTCATATCCCCTTATGTCAGTGGTATATAGAAATCTGTCAATCTCTGTTTTAAACATACTCAATGACTGCGCTTCCATAGCCCTCTGGGGTAGAGAATTCCAAAGGTTCACAACCCTCTGAGTAAAGAAATTACTCCTCATCTCTGTCCTACGTGGCTTTCAAATTGTGTCCCTTGGTTCTAGACTCCCCAACCAGGGGAAACATCTTAGCTGCCTTGTCTATCCCTTTAAGTATTTTGTAGGTTTCAATGAGATCACCGTTCATTCTTCGAAACTCGAGAGAATACATGTTCAGTTTCTTCAATCTCTTTTCGTAGAACAGTCCCGCCATCCCAGGAACAAGTCTGGTGAATCTTTGTTGCAGTCCCTCCATGGTCATAATATCCTTCCTCAGATAAGGTGACCAAAACTGCACACAGTACTCCAGGTGCGATCGAAACAAGGTTCTATACAATTGAATCAATACTTCACTGCTCCTGTATTCAAATCCTCTAACGATAAAAGTAACACACATTAGCCTTCCTAAATGCTTGCTGCACCTGCATGTTAGCTTTAAGTGACCTATTGACAAGGACACCCAGGTCCCTTTGTACATCCACACTTTCTCATCTCTGACCATTTAAGAATTACTCTGCACATCTATTCATTCCACCCAAGTGGCCCACCTCACAGTTTTCCACATTGTATTCCATCTGCCATGTTCTTGCCCACTCATTAAGTCTGTCCAAATCCCCTTGAAGCCGTTTTGCATCTTCCTCATAACTCACATTCCCACCTAGTTTTGCGTCATCTGCAAACTTGAACATATTACTTTGGTCCCCATATCCAAATCATCGATATATATTGTGAACAGCTGGGGCCCAAGCACTCATCTCTTTGGCACCACACTAGTCACATCCTGCCAACGCAAGAATGGCCCGTTTATTCCTACTCTCTGTTTCCTGCCTGTTAACCAATCCCTACTGCATGTCAGTATATTACCTCCTTTCCCATGTGTTTTAATTTTGCTTACCAAGCTCCTGTGGGGCACTTTATCAAAAGCCTTCCGAAAATCCATCGGCTCCCCTTTTCTATTCTGTGAGTAACATCCTAAAAAAACTCCAACAGGTTCGGCATGAATGATTTCCTATTCATAAATCCATGTTGACTCTGCCCAATCAGATCCATTTATCACATACTTTAGAATAGATTCTAGCACTTTCCCTCGTACTGATGGAAGCCTAACAGGTCTGTAATTCCCAATTTTCTCTTTCCCTCCCTTCTTAAATAGTGGGGTGACATTTGCGACCTTCCAATCTGCAGGAAGCGTTCCAGAATTGATAGAATTTTGAAAGTGGATCACCAATATGTCTACAATCCCCATAACTACTTCCTTCAACACTCTGGGATGTAGAATATCAGATCTTGATGAATTATCAACCTTCAGCACGATTAAATTCGCCAATACAACTTCTTACTAATACTAATTTCCCTCAATTCCTCATTCTCCCAAATCCCTTGGATCTCTAATTCTCGGAGATTTCATGTATCTTCCACAGTGAAGAAAGACACAAGATAATCATTTAGCTTCTCTGCCATTTCTTTATTCTCCATTATAAATTCTCCTGACTCTGCCTGTAATGGACCCACATTTGTCTTTGCTAAATGCTTCCTTTAAAAGTACCTATAGAAGATTTTGCAATGCATTTTTGAGTTTACTTTTGACCAGTAGATATGGACACTCAAGATAGAGCCCACATATGAAACCCTTAGAATGGTGATCCTTCTCCAGGAGTTTCCACTGTATTAAGGCAGGCCACCTCCCATTAAAACCCACATAGAGGAACAAAAGGTTCAAAGAGCCAGACAGGTTGCAATTCTGGTCGATGACTTTTCCTTTGTACACAAGGCCTTACCCCAAATGTAAACCCTTCCCTTGTCACTCCAAAGACCCGAGAATAAAAGGTGGGAGGGTGATAGGAGCCCGAACAGCCATGGGCAAGAAGGAAAGGCTGGACACACAGGGGACCCTCCTCAGGCCAAATTGGATATTACTGAGAGCAGGAGGAATGGCCGAGACCTATGTGTTTCCACTGTAATAAGGCAGGTCACCATCGAGCTGAATGCTGGAAGTTATGGGAAAACCTGTAGCGTTAATCAGGGTCCACCAGATCAGTGCAGGAAAAGGGCCCCTGATGGAAAGCACGGCAGATCAGGTTGTGTCTTTGCATCAATCAAACCCAGTAAACCTACCACTGAAATTGCGGGAAAACTTAACAAAATCCCTGAGAGTTACCAGAATGTTTTCCCAAGGAAAGGTGACCCCATACACCTCGACTGAGGCAAGCAAGTCCATAGTCATTTTCAGGGATACAGGGGCCACCCAATCCCTTCTGCTGAGAAAATACATGACCTTTCCTCCAGAGAGTGCAGTGAATGCTAGAGTGTTAGCGAATGGTATCGGAAGACAGTATATGCACCTTAATATGAGCTGCACTTGGAGTGTGACCCAGTTTCAGGACTGGTAAACATCGGGATTGTCCCTAGTTTATTAGTGTATGGGTCGACCTGCTCCTGGGTAATGCTCTGACAGGGGAAAAGGTGGTAGCTTCCCCAGTAGTTCTTTAGAGACCAAAAGAGGTCCGGGCGATAGAGCAGTTACAGAAGAAGGTCCCCGGCATTCTCCCTGATTGTGTGGTGACTCGGTCCATGGCCAAACAATCCCCTGGCCTAACACTGCAGACGGATGACCCTACTGTCTGGTTGTCTGAAACCTTCTTTGGGATGTTAGAGGACCCAAAGGATGTGTTAAACAGATTTTCCTTAGTTGAGCCTCAACAACCTGACCCAGTGTTAAAAAGTAGCACAGACTGTCCAAACTAAAACTGAAGCAGAGGGAGTTGCAGAGTGTTACTATTTAAAGAATGAGGTGCTGATGAGGAAGTGTAGACCTCCTGACAGACCTGTGGATGAAGAGTGGACAGTGGTTCACCAGATAGTGGTGCCACTGAGGTACCTTAATATTACTTCAAGAATGGCCCACGAGATTCCAATGACTGGACATGTCATTGCATGAAAAATCAAAGCCCGCATAAGACAGTATTTTGACTGGTCACAACTCCACAAAGATGTGGTGGAGTTCTGTAAAACTGTTCACACATGTCAGGTTCTGGGGAAGTCCCAACCTGCAATAAAACCTGCACCCCTAATTCCCATACCAACTTTTGGGGAACCCTTAAACATAATGCTGGTGAATTGTGTGGGACAACTACTGAAAACAAAACGGGACTACCAGTGTCTTCTCACCATTATGGATGTGGTGACCCGATTCCCAGAGGCCATTCGCCCGAAGAACCATCTCTGCCAAGGTAGTGGTGGAGGGGCTAACCCAATTCTTTACTCGATATGGGCTGTCTGCTGAGATCCGGGTGGACCAGGGCACACATTTTACGTGCAGTATTTTTGAAAAGGTCATGGATATTCTGGACATAACCTAGCTGAAGTCCGTAGCCTATCACCCACTGTCACAAGGGGCTTTGGAGCAGTACCACCCGATCCTAAAGACAATGATCAGGTCATACTGCTATGAGTTACCCCATGACTGGGACAAAGGGCTGGGATTTCTCCTATTGGATACCAGGTACTTATCCAATGATTCCAATGGCTTTCGTCTATTTGAATTAGTTTATGGAGACAAGGTGAGAGGTCCTCTTAAACGAATCAAGGAGAGGTTTTTGGGACACAGGGATGAGTCTTCCATTCTAGACGACATTTCCATGCTCTGGGAGCGGCTCACGAGAGCCTGTGAAATGGCTCAGGAACACCTAATGACCTCTCAGGCAGCTATGAAAAGATAAGGAGACAAAAATGTCAAGGCTGGAACGTTTCAGCCCAAAGACCATGTATTGTTACTACTTCCAATTCAGGGTGAACCCCTGAAATACCAGTTCAGTGGTCCATATCGAGTGACAAAAGGAATATTCAGGTAAATTATTTAATTGACACCCAGACGAAAGGAAAACAAGTAAAGGCTGTGGAGGGGACAGACAAGTACAGATCTGTCAGACAGTCAGGAGCGAAGGATTGGAAAGGACAGTGAGGACAGGTTAGAGGAGGGCCAGGAGTACTCCCAACTGGAACCCCCTGCTCTCCGCTTAGTCAACCCTGAAATGTTAGATAGATTAGGCCCCACGTCCTCCTCCTTAAATGCAGGTCAAAGAGGCACCCTAAAAAGGCTGAGAACAGCATTTACAGAAAAGCGCAAGGGCAAGGAAAGTTTCCAAAAACGGTGCCAATGGTGTGGGAGATGCCTTACCTAGTCAAAGTGCCGCAAGAGAGTGCAGTGAAAGTTGGACAGACACTTGCGAGTGGTAATGTCCCCAAGGACATAGGGCAGATCAGAAAAAAGATGCTCCCCATTGTAAAGGGAAAAGGGAACGGAAAACACCCTAAAGTAAACAGCACTTGTGTACCTCACCAGGAAGCTAAAAGTAAGGTCAGTGTGGATCTACCCACTGAAGAACCCAATGATCAGGTCCCAAACCCAAAGCTCATCAAACCCAACAATTTCAAAGCAGAACTCAGCAAGAACAGCCAGAATCAAACCTGACACATAACCATTCTAGGCAAAACTCCAACACAATTAGATCAGTACACCTGTAACAGACAATGTCAGCTGCAGTAAATCCAAGATTAATGTGTGAATTTGTGAAGTTATTATTGAGCATGAATATTGAGCGTGGGTTTCCTTCTATTTCTTCCCACAATTGTGTCATGAAATGTTTCTATTCTCACTTTTCTTTCCATGTGCTGCGGCGGTTTCAAGATAACACGATGTGCCAAATGAGGAATTTTAATTCATCAGTTGGAAACTTACACTAAACATTTAATGGAGAAAATCCTGCAGTTAACCTTGAAAAAACAGGCAGCCAAGATGGCCACCACAATTGTTATCTGAAACACCTTTTCACATTCCAAGGCCTCCAACAGGAGACACATATCTTATGAGCCTGGACCCAAATCACTGGCTTGCTCTAGTGATTGAATTACCTAAGCTTACAATCATTAACACGGCATACGAGGACATCCTGACACATTGACTTTGAAAGAACAAACTTCTCCAACAGTAAATAGCAGTATTCTGAGCCCTGGGGAGATATAATTTCTAATCTTGAATCTCATTATAAGGGTACAAAGATTACACTGCGGCAGTCATGAGACCTTCTGTCCATCTCTGTGAAAGCTGAGAGTTTCCCCTGGACAAAGACAGACAAGCCAGTGATTCAAACTGTGCAGAAGCAGAAGGGCTGTGCCCCCGCCCCACCGCCCCCCCCCCCACCCCCGCACCTCTCAGTCCGTCTCTCTCTCCAGATAACATCACAAGTTTGAAACAAACATGCGACTGTGGGCCCTCCAAGCCTTCCGATTGCTGCAGACAGAGTAACCAGTTGAAGAAAGCCACCTACAAACCTGCCTCCAAGAGAACACTGAGCCATGTGTGCCTGCCACAAATGTACTTCAACCAGCCAAAAACTTCAGGAATACAATTTCAGCCAGAAGACCACCGAATCGTCCAACCTCACAGAATAACAAAGAAGAAAGAACAAAGAACAGTACAGCACAGTAACAGGCCATTCGGCCCTCCATCCCTGCACCGATCTTGATGCCTGCCTAAACTAAATCCTTCTGCACTTCCGGGGCCCATATCCCTCTATTCGCATCCTGTTCATGTATTTGTCAAGATGTCTCTTAAACGTCGCTATCGTACCTGCTTCCACCACCTCCCCTGACAGCAAGTTCCAGGCACTCACCACCCTCTATGTAAAAAACTTGCCTCGCACATCCCCTCTAAACTTTGCACCTCGTACCTTAAACCTATGTCCAATAGTAACTGACTCTTCCACCCTGGGAAAAGGCTTCTGACTATCCACTCTGTCCATGCCGCTCATAACTTTGTAAACCTCGATCATGTCAGCTACCATGAAAGGTTATATAGTCTGGGGCTGTTCTCATTGGAACAGAGAAGGCAGAGGGGAAATGTGATTCAAATGTACAAAATTGCGTGGGGCCTGGATAGAGTGGAGGTGAAGGGTCGATTCACCTTAGCAGAGAGATCAGTGACGAAGTGGCATAGATTTAAAGTGCTTGGTAGAAAGACTATAGGGGCAATGAGGACTTTACTTTCTCCCAGAGGGTGGTGGGAGTCTGGAATTCATTGCCCGAAAGGGCAGTTAAGGCAGGAACCCACAACTCATTCCAAACGGGATATGCACCTCATGTGATGTAATCTATCAAATGCTGGAAGGTGGGATTAGAATGGGTGGATCGTTTTCAGCTGGCATTGACACGATGCGCCAAGTGGTCTCTTTATGTGCTATAAACTTTCTATGTTTCTAAGATGCAACTCAGGCAATGTTGAAAGACAAGGTAGGTCAGATACTAGACTGGTTTAAAATTGAGAAAGAGGAAGCATTAGATAAGCTATCTGTACTTAAAGTGGATAAAGCACCAGGACCAGATAACATGCATCCAAGGATACTGAGGGAAGTGAGGGTAGAAATCGCAGAGGTACTGACCATAATTTTTCAATCTTCCTTAGACTCGGGGGTGATGACAGAGGGCTGGAGAATTGCAAACGTTACACCCTTGTTCAAAAGAGGGTGTAAAGTTAAGCCCAGCCACTACAGGCCAGTCAGTTGAACTACAGTGGTGGGAACACTTCTAGAAAAAATAATTTGGGACAAAATCAATAGTCACATGGACAAATGCGAGTTAATAAAGGAAAGCCAGCATGGATTTCTTAAGGGAAAATCATGTTTAACTAACTTGCTGGAGTTTTTGAGGTGGTAACAGAGAGAGTTGATGAAGGCAATGGTGTTGATGGGGTTCACATGGACTTTCATATAACAGTCTATTCAGATTCAATTGAACCATTACTTCGATCTTGGAATTCAGAGTAGAATCTCAAAATTTGCCGATGACACCAAACTTGGAGGACTGGTAAACAGTGAGGATGATATAAACTGCCTACAACAGGATAGAGATAGGCTATCAGAATGGGCAGAGAAGTGGCAGGTGGAATTTGATACAGAGGAGTGTGAGGTGATGCATTTTGGCAGGAGCAATAGTGTGAGGCTATGCAGACAGAATGGTACAGTTCTAAAGAGTGTGAAGGAACAGATGGACCTGTGTGTGGATGTGCAGAGAACTTTGAAGGTGGCAGGACATATTGAGAGAATGACTACAAAGCATATGAGATCTTGAGCTTCTTAAATAGAGGCATAGAGTACAAAGCAGGAAGTTATGCTGAAAATGTATACAACTCTGGTTAGGCCCCAAGTGGAGTATTGTGTCCAGCTCTGGTCATCATACTTTAGGAAGGATGTGACTGTCCTTGAGAGGGTGCAGCGGAGATTTACCAGAATTGTTCCAGGGATGGGGTTTTTGTTACAATACTAGGTTGGAAAAGCTGGGGTCGTTCTCCCTGGAGTAATTGCGATTGAGGGAATATTTCCTAGAAATGTATAAGATTATAAGAGAATCATAGAGAATCACAGAGCTGTTACAGCACAGATGGAGCTCATTCAGCCCATTGCATCTGCACCTGTTCTCCGAGTGAGTAATTCACTTAGCGCCATTTCCCTGCCTTTCCCCCATAATCCTACACATTCTTCCTTTTCAGGTGTCTAAATAATTCCCTTTCGAATGTGTCAAGTGAACCTCTTTCAATCACACTCTCTGACAGTGAATTCCAGATCCTAACCACTAACTGTGTGAAAATATTTTCCTCATGTTGGCATTGCTATTTTTTAAACCAAATACATTAAATCTAAACCCATCCGTTCTTGATCGTTTGACGAGTGGGAACATTTTTTCCCTACCTACTCTGTCCAGACCCCTCATGATTTTGAAAGCTTTAGATAAGATATAGACAAGGAAAAACTGTTCCCATTAACTGATGAAACACGGACCAGGGAACACAGATGGAAGGTTTTGGGTAAGAGATGCAGGGGGAATATGAGGAAGAGTTTTTTTACACAGTGGATGGTAATGAGCTGGAACTCACTGCCCATGAGGGTGGTGGAAGCCGAGGCTATCAATGATTTTGGAACATAGGACCATAAGAGCAGGAGTAGGCCATTCAGCCCATCCAGCCTGACCTGCCATTCAATATGATCGTGGCTCATCATCCACTTCAATACCTTTTCCCCACACTACCCTCATATCCTTTTATCTCATTGATATTTAGAAATGTGTCAATCTCTGCTTTAAACATAAACAATGACTGAGCTTCCAGAGCCCTCTGGGGTAGAGAATTCCAAAGATTCACAACCCTCTGAGTAGTGAAATGTTTCCTCATCTCTGTCCTAAGTGGCTTCCCACTTATTTTGAAATTGTGTCTGCTAATTCTAGATTCCCCAAACAGGGGTAACATCTTAGCTGCATCTACCCTGTCTATCTCCTAAAGTATTTTGTAGGTTTCAATGAGATCACCTCTCATTCTTCGAAACCATAGAGAATAGTTTCCCCAATCTCTCTTCATAGGACAGTCCCGCCATCCCAGGAACAAGTCTGATGAACCGTCGTTGCACTCCCTCTATGGCAATAATATCCTTCCTACGGGCGGCACAGTGGCGCAGTGGTTAGCACCGTAGCCTCACAGCTCCAGGGACCCGGGTTCGATTCTGGGTACTGCCTGTGTGGAGTTTGCAAGTTCTCCCTGTGTTTGCGTGGGTTTTAGCCGGGTGCTCCGGTTTCCTCCCACATCCAAAGACTTGCAGGTGATAGGTAAATTGGCCATTGTAAATTGCCCCTAGTGTAGGGAGGTGATAGGGAATATGGGATTACTGTAGGGTTAGTATAAATGGGTGGTGGTTGGTTGGCACAGACTCGGTGGGCCGAAGGACCAGTTTCAGTGCTGTATCTCTAAAGTAAGGGGACTAAAACTGCGCACAATACTCCAAGTGCGGTCTAACTAAATTTCTGTACAATTGTAGCAAGCCTTCACTACTCCTGTACTCAAATCCTCTTACGATAAAGGCTAACATGCCATTAACCTTTGTAATTGTTTGCTGCACCTGCATGTTAGCTTTCAGTGACTTATTGGCAAGGACACCCAGGCCCCTTTGTACATCTACACTTCCTAATTTATCATTTAGGAAATACTCTGCACATCTATTCCTCCTACCAAAGTGGATTACCTTCTATTTTTCATTATTATATTCCACCTAACATGTTCTTGCCCACTCACTAAGTCTGAACAATTCCCCTTGAAGCGGCTTTGCATCTTCCTCACTGTACACATTCTCACCTAGTTTTGTGTCAGACGCAAACTTGGAAATATTACATTTGGTCCCCACATCCAAATCATTGAAATATATTGTGAACAGCTGAGGCCCAATCTCTGATCCCTGCAGTACCCCACTAGTCATAGCATGCCAACGCGAAAATGATCCGTTTATTCCTACTCACTGTTTCCAATCTGTTAACCAATCCTTAATCCATGCCAGTATATTACCTCCGACACCATGTATTTTAATTTTGCAAAGCAAGCTCCTTTGGGGGTTCTGAAAACCTTCTGAAAATACAAGTATACTATGTCTGCCAACTCCTCTTAATCAATTCTGTTGTTATCATTCTCAAAAACTCCAACAGGTTCGTCAAACATGATTTCCCATTCATAAATCCATGTTAACTATGCCCAATCAGATCATTATTATCCAAATGTCCATTTATAACATCATTTAGAATTGATTATAGCAGGTTCCCAACGATTAATGTAAGGCTAACAGCTTTGTAATTCCCTGTTTTCGCTCTCCCTCCCTTCTTATATAGTGGGGTGACATTTGCATCCTTCCAATCTGCAGGAACCGCTCCGGAATCTACAAAATGTTTGAAGATGATCAGCAATGCATCCACTATCTCCACAGCTATCTCGTCAACACTCTGGGACGTAGAATATCAGGTGCTGGGGACATAGCAACCTTCAGCCCCATTAATTTCTCCAATACAACCTTCTTAGTAATACTAACTTCCTTTAATTCATTGCAGTTCTGAAGAAGGGTCACTGACCTGAAACGTTAACTCTGCTTCTCTCTACACAGATGCTGCCAGACCTGCTGAGTGTTTCCAGCATTTCTTGTTTTTATTCACGATTTCCAGTATCCACATTATTTTACTTTTAATTTCCTTCAATTCATCATTCCCCCAATCCCTTGGATCTCTAATTCTGGGAGATTTCTTATATGTGTCTCGGTGAAGACAGACACAAAATAATCATTTAGCTTCTCTGCAATTTCGCTGTTCCCATTATAAATTCTACTGACACTGCCTGTGATGGACTCACATTTGTCTTCGCCAAATGTTTCCTTTTTACGTACCTGTAGAAGCTTTTTACAGTCCGTTTTTATATTTTTCCAGCTAACATTCATATTTTATTCACCCTTTCTTTATCAGTTTCTTCATTCTCCTTTGGTATATTCTAAAATCCTCCCAATTCTCAGGTTTACTACAATTTATGGCAACTTTATTGTCCTTTAATAGAGTCATAGCGTCATAGAGAGATACAGATACGGCCCTTCGGCCCACCGAGTCTGTGCCTGCCAACAAACACCCATTTATATTAATCTGACATTAATCCCATATACCTTACCACATTCCCACCATTCTCCTACCACCTACCTACACTAGGGGCAATTTACAATGGCCAATTTACCAAGCAACCTGCAAGTCTTTGGTTGTAGGAGGAAATTGAAGCACTCGGCTGAAACCTACGTGGTTACAGTAGAACTTGCAAACTCCACTTAGGCAGTACCAACAACTGAACCCGGGTTGCTGGAGCTGTGAAGCTGCAGTGCTAACCGCAATTTTAATCTTATACAATCCTTAACTTCCTTTGTTGTCCACAGTTGACTGCCTTTACTTTTGGGATTTATGTGCCTGCAAGCAATGTATAGGTGCTGTAAACTATATAATATTTATTTAAAGACTATCGATTGCCTATGTACTATCATACCTTTCAATGTAGTTTCCCAATCCACCTCGGGCAATTTGCCCCTCATACCTTCATAACTTCTTTTGCTCAAATTTAACACCCTGGCTTAAGAGTGAACCACCTTACTTTCAAGCATAATGTAAAATTCTATCACATTATGGTAATTCATCCCTAAAGGTAACTTTACAATAAAAATATTAATTATCCCTGACTCATTACATAATACTAGATCTACAATAGCCTGTTTTCTAGTCGGTTCCTCAACATACTGCTCTAGAAAACCATCCCTAACACACTCTAGAAACTCGTCATTCATATCATTTGTTCTCATTAGGCTACCCAGTCTATATGAGGATTGAAGTCACCCATGATGACTGTATTGCCCATGTTATATGATTCTCTCATCTCCATTAATGCCATTCCCCACAAAAACACTACTGTTTGATGGCCTACACACAGCTTCTACCAGTGTTTACTTCCCCTTGTTGTTTCTTAGCTCCACCCAAATAGATTCCATATTTTGTTCTTCAGAACTGAGATCCTCCCTTACTAATGTACTGATACCATCCCTTATTATCAGAGCAACATTATGTCCTTTCCCTTTTTGCCTGTCCTTCCTAAAGGTCGAATCTGCTTGCGAATTCAGTTCTCAGTCTTGGTCACCCTGTAGCACATTTCCGTTATGACAATTGGATCATACTCATTTACCTCTATTTGGGCCTTTAAATCATCTACCCTGTTCTGAATACTGAGTGCATTCAGGTACAGTGCCCATAACCGTGTCTTATTGACATTCTGCATTCTAGTTGATGCTCACCTTTGATTCACCTACCTTCGAATGTCACCTTCTACTTTTCTACCTCCTGTTACCAGCTTTACTTCCTTCCAATTTGATCCTTCCTCCCAATTTCAAAAGAAAACTGGATGGGTGCTTGAAGGAAGTGACCTTGCAGGGCTACGGGATTGAGTGGGGGAGTAAAACTGACTGAATTGCTCCACAGAGAACCAGCACGGTCTCGATGGGCCTAATGGACACCGTCTGTGTGGTAAGTGACTCTGACTCTATCACTGTCTATGACTGAATGTTGGATATGTCTCCCATTCCTGCCGGAAAGATCCGGATACATAAAATGTCAATGAAACTGTGACGTTAACAACCGCTGACAGCTCCGTCCTCACCCTGGTCTGAGGCTCTAGTTCTCGTTTCAGGAGGTGACATAGCTCTGTGACCACCTCCTTATTGAAACAGAGTCATCTCACATACTGCTCCAGGCTTAGATGATGGTAGGAAAAGTGCTCTTGGAAAACCCGGAGTGGGTAGGGCAGAGCCAACTCCTCCTCCCTCGTTACAGAACTTCCTCTCTCTGCAGCTTCTGCTCCATTTGTTGGTGATGTTACAGAGCCAGAGACACTGTAACTACAGTCCCCATACCTCGTCCAGAGTTGGGGCACAAAATCCTCTGTCCTCCCTGAATTTTTGCAGCAGCTCACAACACAACCTCCAGGAAACCATCCACAGCACCTTCCACTAACTTTACAACAGCAGAAGTAAGTCAAAAGCCTATAAGTTGCATGCCTGGTCCGTTTAAATAACACTATAGGGGGTTCCTGCTGCTGCTGCTGAATGTATGTTCAGCTGAGAATGACTAACACAGGGGTCAGTGAACATGTACAGACCAAGTTTCAAAGACGTACATCAAAGCTGTTGGAATGGTACATTGACATCAAATTCAAAACCATCCTCAAATGAGCAACACGTACATGGAACGATTGACCTAGAGCCCTGCCCAGCGTGGGGCATTGTGCAGGCCACAGTAGAAGTGCCCATCTGCGCAAATCACACTAACAGCACATACATGGTGCTATTGACCTAGAGCCCTGCATCAAAGCTGCTGGAATAGCAGTTTGATATGACATTCCACAACTCCTCGTGCTACTGGTGCACACAATGTAGACCCGGGCGAGAGCACTGCACAGCATGGGACAGTGTGCAGGCCACAGCGGAAATGGCTGGGAGCTCAGCTCATACCCTTTTATAGATCCAGGCTTCCACAATGTGGGCAACAGTGCTGCTAAAAGAGCTGAAAATCAGCACCAAGAAGAGGTAGAGAGGGAAGGAAATTCACTTTAAAAGGGGACATGGAAATAGACTTGATGGAAGATTTTCAAGAATATGGGAATGGACAGGGGAATGGGACTAATTAGATGGGTGAGGCCATGGAGGGATTCAAACACAAGAATGAGAATATTAAAATTAAGGGTGTTGCCAGACCGGGAGCCAATGTAGATCAGTGAGCATAGTTGTGATGGGTGATCGGGATTTGGTGTGAGTTAGAACACAGGCAGCAGAGTTCTGGATGGGCTGTGGTTTATAGAAGTTTATAACTGGGAGGGTGACCTGGATACAATTTGGAAAAATCAAGTGAATAAAGGCACAGATGAGGGTTTATGCAGCAGATGGGCTGAGGCAGAGGTTGTGATCGGTGATAGTACAGAGGTGGTAATAGGCAGGGTTGGTAATGTAGGGAATATGGAGATGAATTCAGCTCAGGTATAAATAGAACACAGATGTTGTAAACAGCCTCGGATATTGGGCAGGGTGGGGTAGGTGATTCACAGATAGGAGATGGAGTTTGTGATGAAGACCAATGGCACTGGTTTCAGTCTTCCCAATATTTACATTACAGAAGAATATTTCAGTGAAACAGGGTTTAGTGATCACCTAGCGGGAAATAGAGACTTATCAGGAGCAAAGACAGGACCGAAGATGAAAGATGAATTTACAAGAACTGTAATAAAATTAGCAATGGGTTGACAGCTAATAGCTGGAGGTAGAGATTCACCAGCAACAGTAGCAGCAGCAAGAAGGGCAGAGTAAACTACAGGAGCAGTAATGCAATTTAACATGGTTTATAGAATTAATAGCTGTATCGAGAGACTTACCAGGGACGCCAACAATAGCCAGGATGGGATAGTAAATATATTGAATTATCTCAAGTGCATACAGGATCCGATCGTCTAATGAGTACCAAACCCAATATGTAGAAAGATAGTAAAGATCCGAGGATAAACTCCTGTCCATTGTTGTAACATTCCAATCTACTGTTCTCAGATTCTGATCTATCCCTTCCCTCTCTCTGGAGCCACTGATCCCTGTCAGTGCCGAGCGTGATGTTCCCTTTGACGCTATGTGATAACACATTGAAAGAATCCCTTATTAATAGAAAAGGAAAACCCTCCAGTGACACAATTAGGGCCCATGGAGACTGACATTAATTACAGTTACTGAACAAATAATTTTAGTTAACCCTTTTCATTTCAACACCTTTTGTACCACAATCAACGATAACATTTGCCCAGTCTGAATGGGTTGTATGAGGGTTGCTGAGGGAGGGAAAGGTGGGAATAGCAGATGCACAGGCCAGAATCTTCCAATACTCCTTGGATATGTGATTCGTGACAGAGGACTGGAGGGTTGTCAATGTTGCACCCTGATTAAAAAAGGAGAGGTGGAGTAAACTCTATATTTACTGTCACTGATGGGGAAATTTCTAGAGTTCACATCCCAGGACAAACGTATTTGATGCTGGAGAAAAGAAAAACAGCATGGACAACAAATGGCCAGCAGGAAGTATATGGTAAGACAAGTCATGTCTAGTAAATGTCAACAACAACAACTTATATTTATATAGTGCCTTTAATGTAATAAAACATCTCAAGATGCTTCACAGGAGCATTATGAAGCAACGTATGACACAGAGACACAACAGGAGATATCAGGTCAGATGACCAACAGCTTGGTCCAAGAGGAAGTTTTTATGTAGTATCTTAAGGGAGGAATGTGATGTAGCGTGTCAGTGAAAGTGGGATACTGGCAATCTCACCAGAGGCGCAGGCTCATTCCCGGGGGACATGGGTTCAAATCCCACCATAGCAGATGGTGGAATTTAAAATTCAATTATGTAATGCATTCAATTGACGAATAAAAACTGGAATTGAAATCTGGACTTAATAATGATGCCATGAAGCCATCATCGATTTTTATAACAATCTATCTGGTCCATTAATGTCCTTTAGGGAAGGAGATCTACCATCCTTATCTGTTCTGGTCTCCATGTAACTCAATGTGGTTCACTTTTAACTGTCCTCTGAAATAGTCTAGCAAGCCACTCAGTGTCAAGAATAATTATGGATGGACAATAAAGATGTATGAATGGTATTCCAGAGATTTTCATAAGGGTCGTTAACTAGTCTAGGACATAACTCTGGACACAGGTCTTTGTGTCTACATTCCTGGCAATGATAATGTGAAGCCTCATGTCCACATATATAAACAAATGTTGTTTATAAACTGTCTCGGACATAACTCTGGACACAGGTCTTTGTGTCTACATTCCTGGCAATGATAATGTGAAGCCTCATGTCCACATATATAAACAAATGTTGTTTATAAACTGTCATCTTTTTGATTGGTTACTCTATGGTTCAAACATGAGAATTACAAGAAAGAATGAGACAGCACTCAAAGCTCAAATTAAACACAAATGACTCTACTAGATTCAATAGGAATACTACTAGTTAACAATTATACAAAATACCCATTCACAATGTACCGGTGAACAATACACCCATTAGTCACAAACATGTTGCAAAGAGTCATGCATACATGATAACCCAGTGAGCATTTCCCTCCCTGCTAATCGTTCTGTCGCTGACCAATCTCCTCGACCTTATCACAGAATCACTATTTCCAATGATTTTGCACCTTTCATATCAAGGTGGGCTGAATGTTTCACTGACAAGATCACACTGTCCTATCAAAATACACCGTAAGCTACAATTGTCCAATGAGATGTCTAATTCTTTGTTCAGACTATGATATGAGAGACTGCCTTGATGGTGAGCATGTGTTTACATTTCCTTCAGGAATTACATTACCACTTGTGGATGTTACAGATGCCTCAGGATTGTTATCAGAACAAAAAAATAGCAGCTTTTCTTCCTGGTCACATGCACATTTTGAACCACAGGACAATTAAACAATCCAAATTCCTTACATTCCTGACGTCTTACAAACTGTTGCTTAGAGAATTTCTGGTTTATTTGCATTTCAAAACAAGGCATACTCTGACATCATTAATCATCTTTAATAAAACTCTAGAATTAAAACATCTATTCTCATGGTGTTCATTGTCAATTGTTTTAAAAACACATCTGGTTCACTAATGTCCTTCAGGGAAGGAAATCTGCCATCCTAACCTGGTCTGGCCTACATGTGATTCCAGACTCACAGCAATGTGGTTGACTCTGAAATGGCCTAGCAAGCTGCTCAGTTGTACGAAACGGCTACAAAATATAAGAAAAGCAATGAAACCGGATGGACCACCGACATCTCGGCACCAGAAACAACAAAGACAAACCCAGCCCTGTCGACCCTGTAAAGTCCTCCATACTAACATCTGGGGGCTTGTGCCAACGTTGGGAGAGCTGTCCCACAGGCTAGTCAAGCAGCAGAAAACATAGTCATACTCACCGAATCATACCATACAGACAGTGTCCCAGACAATGCCATCACCATCCCCAGGTATGGACTACAGGGGTTCAAGAAGACAGCTCAGCACCACCTTCTCAAGGGCAATTAGGGATGGGCAATAAATGCTGGCATAGCCAGCGACACCCATATCCCATGAATGAGCGAATAAAAGAAATGCCCTGTGTTTAGCTAAAACCCAACAGCTTCAGACACAATCAGTCAACAGTGGGCAGTAATGGCTGCTGTCTCCAAACACAAAGCTAGATATCTGCGTCCTTGTTGGGACAAAACTGTAGGATTGAGTTTATTTTATGATAGGACTGTTAGAACTTAGTTGTCATTTCCTTCAGTATAACGGTTAAAATAGTATTCTGTATGTAACATAACCACAACGCATGATGTTAGCTAAATATCTGGACAAGTCCTGACCTGTTGAGACCCTTTATTTTAAAGTCGTTAGACTGTGGATTATCCCAGGGAGACTGCTGGTTTTTAAACGGTATAAAACTGTAAACAATGCCCGTATGGACAGGAAGCTGTGAAATGAGATATACAAAGAACAAATAACAAAGAAAGTTACAGCACAGGAACAGGCCCTTCGGCCCTCCAAGCCTGCGCCGATCCAGATCCTCTATCTAATCATGTCGCCTATTTTCTTATTTTTACTTCCTGCCCATTCATTTATCTGTCTAGATACATCTCAAAAGTCGCTATCGTGTCCGCGTCTACCACCTCCGCTGGCAACGCATTCCAGGCACCCACCACCCTCTGCGTAATGAACTTTCCACGCATATCCCCCCGAATCTTTTCCCCTCTTACTTTTAACTCGTGACCACTAGTAATTGAATCCCCCACTCTGGGAAAAAGCTTCTTGCTATCCATCCTGTCTATACCTCTCATGATTTTGTACACCTCAATCAGGTCCCCCCTCAACCTCCGTCTTTCTAATGAAAATAATCCTAATCTACTCAACCTCTCTTCAGAGCTAGCGCCCTGCGTACCAGGCAACATCCTGGTGAACCTCCTCTGCACCCTCTCCAAAGCATCCACATCCTTTTGGTAATGTGGCGATCAGAACTGCACGCAGTCTTCCAGATGTGGCCGAACCAAAGTCTTACACAGCTGTGACATGACCTGCCAACTCTTGTACTCAATACCCAGTCCGATGAAGGAAAGCATGCCGTATGCCTTCTTGATCACTCTATTGACCTGCGTTCCCACCTTCAGGGAATAATGGACCTGAACACCCAAATCTCTCTGTACATCGATTTTCCCCAGGACTTTTCCATTTACTGTATAATTCACTCTTGAATTGGATCTTCCAAAATGCATCACCTCGCATTTGCCCTGATTGAACTCCATCTGCCATTTATCTGCCCAAATCTCCAATCTATCTATATTCTGCTGTATTCTCTGACAGTCCCCTTCACTATCTGCTACTCCACCAATCTTAGTGTCGTCTGCAAACTTGCTAATCAGACCACCTATACTTTCCTCCAAATCATTTATGTATATCACAAACAACAGTGGTCCCAGCACGGATCCCTGTGGAACACCACTGGTCACACGTCTCCATTTTGAGAAACTCCCTTCCACTGCTACTCTCTGTCTCCTGTTGCCCAGCCAGTTCTTTATCCATCTGGCTAGTACACCCTGGACCCCATGCGACTTCACTTTCTCCATCAGCCTATCATGGGGAACGTTATCAAACGCCTTACTGAAGTCCATGTATTCGACATCTACAGCCCTTCCCTCATCAATCAACTTTGTCACTTCCTCAAAGAAATCTATTAAGTTCTATATGTACATGTCAATGCCATTAAGTGGTCACGGTGGTTGAATAGACACAGCAGGCTGGCACCGGGTCAAGATATGACCTTTTGTAAAGGTATTCATAGAGTCAAGGCAGCTGGAATCTGGAGGCCCCTCCCCTCCACCCCCACTCCCCACTGAACGACAATGACAATGACTGAAACCAGGCTCAAAGTACCATCATGGAAGGGTAGTTAGTTAATGACTGACCAATCAAATGAACAGAAATGACCTTTTATCTAATATGGAACAGAAATAAACTGGTAAATGAATATAAATTACGAGCTTGTAAGACCCCAAAAGCGCACATCATCATCAAGAAGAAGACAGAAGATCGACTCCAATGAAGAGACAAGGTTCCACGGATAACCGGAGGTTGAGGACTGGGTGTTCCATTGTGAACACAACTGCTGACCACTTCCCTTTGCTCAAAATCACCATGTTCTGCTTATTATGCAGAACTTCATTCAGTCTGTGAAGCTTGTGAAAGCAGCCTCGTACACATGTAGTTTGATAGCTAGTCTGAGCTGCAAGTCCCTTTTAAATCTGATCTCCCAACATCGACTGTCATTGTAATTGACCTAAGTCTGACAATTACATTAAATCAAACCCCAGATCTTACAAGTTGTGCTGAACCCCGGGACTTTGACAAGAATGCAAAGCAAGGGTGTTGTAGCAAAGTTTCGAAAACATTGGAATATTCGTTTGACCAGTGAAAACCCTTGCAGGGATAAACTCTTTTGAGGGGCAGACGATTATACTGACCCAATGAAGTCTCTTTAAATACACAGTATGTCACAAAAAGTCAATGGGAAGAAGGGTCTCTGGGAAACATATGAGGAAGAGTTAAGCACTAAGTGTAATATGGACAGTATACAGTTCCTGTTAGGAGACTGTGTATGGAAGTATGAACACGTTCCTTTTAAAATATAGTGAAGTTTATCCAGGCACACGTCTTGGCTAAACATCAGAAGGGTGAAAAGACTTTAAATCTGACTCCATATCCAGCATCACACAGTGCCCAGTGCGATGAGGAAGTGATAGAGTCACAGGTGAGAGAAATGGTAGCTCAAAGTGAACAGACCCAGCAGCAGCAGCAGACACAGCTACATGAGTTAAACAATAAGCTAGTGTACTTTACTGTCACTATACAACAACAGACACTTAATGCAGGACAAGCTTGTGCAGTTCAGCAGCAGTTAGAGTTAGCAGAGAAACATATTGTTACTGTCACACAGGATAATGTCCAGTTGACCCAGCAGTTAGAGGATTCTAGAGGTGTCCTTAGGGAGTTACAGGAGTGACCCCACCGGAAGACAGAGCATGCACAGTACAGGTCTAACATTCAGTGATTGCAAACCCAGAGGGAAAGCAGCTCCCAGGCGGGTGTAGCAGCCGTCACAAAAAGCAGAGTATCACACAGGTGGCACTAAAACGGAGCAGGAGGCCTCAGAGCGGGACAATGTTGGAGCGGGAGAACGTTTACCAATCTGTCCCGTTAAGGTAACCTCCTTGACAGGCTGTCCCGTTAATGTGGTGACAACACCGAATGGAACAGTCTGTTACTCTCAATCCCACCAAGTCACGTGTGAGATTGAGATAGAAAAGGAAAGGAAATCTTTCGGAGCAACAGTAAGGCTGAAACAATCTCTGAAGAGAACAGGAGGATAAGCTTGTGTTTGAGTAAGTGGGTCTGTTTTTGTATTTGAAGTTTCCTGTTTGATTTCTTTGTGTGTATAGTTATATTTTAAATTGGTGTGAGTGGGGAGGACAAAAGTTTTGATAACATGGATATTGGAGTGTTAAATAGCAATTGCTTTCAGCTGGGAAGGAGACAGAGAGAGAGAGAGAGAGTGAGAGAGGGAGTGAGTGAGAGAGAGAGAGAGAGAGGTGTTCCTCCAGGGGGGATAATGAGTAATGACACTCAGGGACAGAGGAAATGTGAGCTCTGGCACTTTGATTGTTCCTGTAGGTAAAAACCTTGAAAACCCTCTTTCCACCTCCTGCCGCTATGGGTGTGGATGACACGGACTGATGTTCCTGTGTTTAACCGGGATCTATTCAGAATCTGGCACACTTGAGGCCTTCCACCATCGGTGGATACCGCAGGGGCTGGGATACAAAGAAAAAAGATGCATCAGTAATGCCGAGAATGGCATTTTAATTTGAGCATTTGGTTTATTTATCTATTTTAATAAAATTATTTTAAAATTTATATAAAGGGGACCTGGGGAATAAAGTCCCCATCGACAAAAATACAAAAGGGGCCTGAGGTATAAAGGCCAGCTTTAAAACAAACGGGGTTAGATCCAGAGTAAATCTCCCTCTACACAGTGGAGGGTTTGGAGGTAGAAACAGAGATGTCTAATGAGACCGAGGTCTCTGAACCTCCTCACCTCTCCATGAATAAGAGAAGGAGGCGTCCCTTCACTGCAGATTGCCGAGAGGAACAGGGTCTGTCTCCTGGTTGGTCCTCGGACTCCCCGCGCTACCAGTACCATTGGAGCTCGAGGCCTAAGTTACAGCTTTTTATCCCACAAAATGGAGTGGGTACAGAAGCCTCTGTACCTTTCACAACACGCGAGGTTGGGGGGGCGGGGAGTGGTGAAGCTCCCCTCCCCTGATGGGGGAGACTGTGGATCCACCAGGAGAAAACATTCCATCTACCACTGGGTCCGGTGTCCTGGGTGGGGCTGAGACCTGTGAGGGTCAACGCTCTCGGCCACCTGTTCCTGCCATCCAGGATGGATCCGCCCTGGAGGTTGATTTGAATAATGTTAACAGTGCCCTGTCTGCTGGTATTGTGGCGCTGGCAGGGTGGGAGATGGCCTCCTCTCTGTACCTCGGGTCCCGCTCCGGCTGGATTTCCAGTGTTCAAGACACAACTGCCTCCCCCTAGGCTGATCACAAGCCCGGGGACGGAGGGGGAGAGGGTGTCCTGAACCACAGGCACTCATATTCCTAGTTTCCCCAGAGGAATCTAGGAATGACTCCTCCACCATCGATCCTGCGGGTTCGATCATGAGGGAGGTGAGACTAGCTGTCGTGGCCTGGATTTCCACTCCACAGAGTGTGGTGGATGTGTAGGCCACGGGCGGTGATGGCACGGAGGAAGATGGGGACTCTGTGTGGGGCACGGAGGACGACCTTGAATCCATTGCCATTGAGGTGGTGGACTCCCTCATGCCTCCTACCGAGTCTCCTCTCATGCCCATTGCAGAACTCCGGAACTTCATTGCTGCTTGCAGGGATTGTCACAATAAAGTTCAGCTGGCCCTTGACCAGTGTGTGGAGCTGGCGCTGATCATCAGGTCTGTCCGTCTTGCCCTCAAGGTGGGTGGTAAATGTGAAAAAGATCGTGCGATGTCTGTTCAATGTGTCCTCTCCGGGTTGCTGGGGGAGTGGAAGGCGATGAGCAGTTCCACTCTCTCCTCACAGTAAGGTATTGGTGACAGGATGGTGGTATTGTTGACATGAAGATATCCATAGCCAGACTCAACATCAACAGGAGCAGGGGGCGTCTCTCAGCCGTTTTCACAATCTCACAGTCCTCAGGGAAGGGAGATATGCGATGAGCTTTCTGCAGGAAACCCACATTGGGAGACGATGCTACCTGGCTCCTGGAGTGGCAGGGTGACTTGATGGATCAACTCCCTCGACTTGGTGGTCGCCTGGTGGAATCTCCATCCCAACTCCAGTGCCCTCATCAGGAGGCCTCAGGAGGAGAGTTCCGAATTGACCGACTCTACATTTCACAGGCATACGCCTCCTGCATCTTGGTGGCCTTCATGTGACTGGTGCCGTGCTCAGGCTACCACCTGGTGTGGGCGGAGTTAACTCCACTCTGCACACGGGAGGGTACCGTGTACTGGCACTTTTTACAACTGGCTGCTGGAGGACGAGCGATTCCATGACTCATTCCGTCGATATGGGCCGTCTGGAGAAGGAAGCAGGGGGGCGTCCTCTCCCTGAGTCTATGGCGGGATGTGGCAAGCCTCACATCCATGTCTTCTGTCAGAAGTAAGCAAAGGGGTCGACCAAGAGGCGGGAAACCGAGAATGGCGCCTAGAGAGGGAGGTACTCGACTTGGAGTCCCATCTCAATCAGGCCATCACAGACCCCACGCTGTGACAGGTGTGAAAAGAGAAGAAGGGCGCGCTGAGGGACCTGCAATTCATATCGTCCCGAGGCGCATATTTAAGGTCGCAGATCCAGATCCTGGAAGATTTGGACTGGAAGATTTCCTGTTTCTTCTACTCACTGGAAAAATGGCCGGGGGTCCATAAGCAGCTCGTTGAGCTGCTGGCAGATGACGGATCCTCCATCACAGATCTGGAGGGAATGGGCTTCCTGGACCGTACCTATTACAGTGTGTTGTTTTCTCTGAACCCCTCCAGCGAGGACACGTGCAGAGTTTTATAGGAGGACCTGCCGAAGGTCAGCCCGGAGGCTGCCAAAGGATTGGAGTCTCCGCTCACATTGGCGGAGCTGTACGGTGCCCTCCACCAGTTCTCAAGGAGCAAATTGCTGTGGCAGGATGAGCTGACCGTGGAGTTTGGCAGCGTGTTCCTGGACGTCCTGGGGGACAAATACATGCGGGTCCTGGGGGAAAGCCTGGCGACCCGTGAGGTGCCCCTCTCGTGGCACAGGGCGGTTGTCATCCTGTTGCTGAAGAGGGGTGATCTCTGCTTGCTTACGAACTGGCGTCTGGTCTCCCTCCTTAGCACGGATTATAAGATCTACCCCGTCCAGGAATTCCCAACACAAAGAGAGAAGCATCTCGAGAGACACTGTAACTACAGTCCCCAAACCTCGTCCAGAGTTGGGTCACCAAATCCTCTGTCCTCCCTGACTGTTTGCAGCAGCTCACAACACAGCCTCCAGAAAACCATCCACAGCACCTCCACCAACTTTATAACAGCAGAAGTATGTCAAAAGCCCCTCACCTTTAAGCTGGATGCCTGGTCATTTTAAATAGCACTAGAGGGGGTTCCTTGTGCTGCTGAATGTATGTTCAGCTGAGAGGGACTGACACAGGCAGTCAGTGGATAAGCACAGACCAAGTTTGAAAGACGTATATCAAAGCTGCCGGAATGGCTGATTGACACCATATTCAGACCCCTCCTCATGCTACAGACACACACACACGTTACACCCACGCTAGCACCCCGGCCAGCCTGGGTGTCCTGCACAATGTACTGGATGTGACCGGCAGTGCAGCTCACACCATTTTATGGATCCAAACTTCCACAGCACCAGTGGAGCTGGAGAGATGAAATGTGTGGTCAGTTTCAGGAATATTGGAAATGGACAGGGGATTGGGATAATCAGAGGGGTGAGGCCATGGAGGGATTTGATCATACGAGTGGGAATATTAAAATTGAGGTGTTACTGGACTAAGAGACAATGTAGGCCAGTGAGCACAGGGATGTTGGGTGAACAGAATTTGGTGTAAATTAGAAGAATGCAGCAGAGTTTTGGATGACCACAAGGTTACAGAGAGTAGAATGTGGGAGAGCAGCTAGGAGTGTGTTAGAATAGTCAAGTCTCGAGGTAACAAAGGCATGGATGAGGGTTTCAGCAAAAGCTGAGACCATCCAGTGTCTACACCTGTCCACCTCAAAGACTGCCCTGTGTCCTATCCTCAGGCTGGTGGGGTATCAATGGACCCTCATCCAGTGTCTACCCCTGTCCATCTCAAAGACTGCCCTGTGTCCTATCCTCAGGCTGATAGGGTATCAATGGACCCTCATCCAGTGTCTACCCCTGTCCATCTCAAAGACTGCCCTGTGTCCTATCCTCAGGCTGGTGGGGTATCAATGGACCCTCATCCAGTGTCCACCCCTGTCCATCTCAAAGACTGCCCTGTGTCCTATCCTCAGGCTGATAGGGTATCAATGGACCCTCATCCAGTGTCTACACCTGTCCACCTCAAAGACTGCCCTGTGTCCTATCCTCAGGCTCTTGGGGTATCAATGGACCCTCATCCAGTGTCCACCCCTGTCCATCTCAAAGACTGCCCTGTGTCCTATCCTCAGGCTGATAGGGTATCAATGGACCCTCATCCAGTGTCTACCCCTGACCATCTCAAAGACTGCCCTGTGTCCTATCCTCAGGCTGATAGGGTATCAATGGGCCCTCATCCAGTGTCTACCCCTGTCCATCTCAAAGACTGCCCTGTGTCCTATCCTCAGGCTGATAGGGTATCAGTGGACCCTCATCCAGTGTCTACCCCTGTCCACCTCAAAGACTGCCCTGTGTCCTATCCTCAGGCTGATAGGGTATCAGTGGACCCTCATCCAGTGTCTACCCCTGTCCACCTCAAAGACTGCCCTGTGTCCTATCCTCAGGCTGATAGGGTATCAGTGGACCCTCATCCCTCGATTTGCAGAGACTGTGCCTCCTCTTTATGAACTACCTAATGATGGTGATGACCAGGTTTAACCCGGTTGGACTGAAGAGATCACGGAAGCAGTAATATAATTGAAGAAATCTGTCACACAACGTGTCTTATCTCACCTAACCCTGACAAGACTTTCCAAATGGAGTTGGGGGACACAGTGAAAAGCCTGACTGCTGACCTATGTAGAGAAAACCAGGAGAAACTACTCCCTATTGTGAATGATCCAGAATTGTGAGTGGGTCTGAACTGATTTACTTTGTTTGTGAAGGATGTTTGTTAACCACGTTCTGGGGCATCAAACATTTCACTTACATCACGGGGTTCAACAGGGTGATACTGCCCAGTCCATTATAAACTTTCCCATTACAGGAAAGCAGTAATAATAGTATTCCGCTGTCAGAGAGTCGTGGTCATTTCAGCAGGGAATGAGGCCATTCGGCCCATCGAGTCCATGCCAGCTCTTTGTAGATAAATACAGTCAGTCTCATTCCCCAGCTCTGACTCCATGTTCCTGCAAGTTTATTTCCCTCAATTGTTCATCCAATATCCTTCTGAAATCATTCACCATCTCTGTTTCCACCATCCTCGTAGGCAGTGATTTCCAGGCCTTTCCCACTCGCTGTGCAAAAAAGTTGTACCTCACATCCTCCGTATCACTTGTCCACAACCTGAACTCTAGTCCTTGCACCATTAACTCATGGGAACATATTTTCCTGTCTACATTATCCAAACATGTTACCATCTTATATACCTCTATCAAATCTCCTCTTAATCTCCTGTACTCCATGGAAAACAATCCCAGCTTTTCCAAACTAACCTTGTAGCTGAAATCCTCCATCCCTGGAACCATTCTGGAAAATCTCCTCTACACCCTGTCAAGGACCCTCAGATCCTTCCTAAAGTGTGGTGAACAGAACTGGATGCAGTCCTCCAGTTGGGTCATAACGAGAGCTTTATAAATTTTCAGCATGACTTTACTTATTCTGTACTCACTACCTCTATTTACGAATCCAAAGATCTCATATGCTGTACGAACGACTCTCTTAATATGTCCTGCCACCTTTAAGTATCTATGTACATCAAACCTATGTCCTTCTGTCTCTGCACACTCTTGAGAAGTGTACCACACTCTTGAGAACTGTGCCATTAAGTGTACACTGCCTCAACCTGTTACTTCTGATAAAATGTATCACCTCACACTTGTCTCTATTAAATTCCATCTGCCTCTTGGCTGCTCATTCTGCTAGTTTATCTATGTCCTGTTCCATTGATCAGTATCAACCTCACTGTCTGCTGCGCCTCCAAGTTTGTCATTATCAGCAAATTTTGAAATATTGCTCTGTGCCAATCTCCAAATTATTTATACATATCATAAAAAAGCAGTGGTCCTAGCACTGACCCTTGGGGAACATCACTGTCTACCTTCCTCCAGTCTGAAAAACAACTATCTACCACAACTCACTGTTATCTTTCATTAAGCCAGTTTCTGTATTATCCAAGCTGTCCTACCCTCCTATTCCATGATCATCAATTAACTGTCCAGCTGTCACTAACAGACTGTGAAAGAAACTACAAGTGCAGATTAAAATTAAGTGAAATGCTAAATGTAAAAAATAACTAAATTTTGGAAAGAGATCAACTCAAAATTCAGTCACTCATTAACTTGACTGCATCTAGCACTCTGTACAAGCCGTACTCCCTAAATCTGGACTCTGTGCAACTTACTGCATTTAGAGTTTAGGGAGAGAATTCCAGGGCTTAGGGATGAGAACAGAAAGTGCCAGAAACACTCAGCAAGTCTGGCAGCATCTGTGTAGAGAGAAATAGAGTTAATGTTTCAGATCTGTGACCATTCATCAGAACTGGTAAACGTTAGAAATGTAACAGTCTTTGAGCAAGTGAAAGAGGAGAAAGGGAAGAAGACGAAGAAGGAAGGACAGTCATGGGATGGAGAGGGGAGAGATTAAATGACAGACTGTCACATTTCTAACGTTTACCAGTTCCGATGAAGGGTCATAGATCTGAAACATTAACTCTGTTTCTCTCTACACAGATGCTTCCAGACTTGATAAGTATTTCCAACACTTTATGTTCTCATTTCAGAGTTCCAGCATCGGCAGCATTTTGTTTTTATTTTAGTGTTTAATTCACTGCCACTTCTCCTCCAGGAATGCCTACCTTGAAGAAGTTCTGCTCTTCGCTTCCAGAGCTTAGGTCCTCGGCAGCTCAAGGCACGGCTACCAATGGTAGAGTAATTAAAATGGGGGATGCTCAAGAGGCCAGAATTAGATGTGTGCTGATATAGGGAGCGGTGAGGCAATGAGGGATTAGAAAAGAAGGCTAAGAGTTTTAAAATTGAGGTGTTACTGACCAGGATCCAATGTAGGTCAGTGAGTACAGGGTGTGATGGGTAAACAGGACTTGGTGTGAGTTAGGACATGGACAGCACTGTTTTGGATCACCTCAAGTTGATAGAGGGTAGAATGTGGGAGACCAGCCAGGAGTGTGCTGGAATAGCCAAGTCTACAGGTAACACAGGCAAGGTGAATTGTTTCATCAGCAGAACAGCTGAGAGAGGGGCAACGTTGTGTGATGATACGGAGGTGGAAATAGTCAATTTTAGTGACAGCGTGAATATTTGACAGGAATATCATCGCAGGGTCAACAATGACAGCAGTTTGTGAACAGTTTGGTTTAGTCTCAGACAGTTGTCAAGGAGAGGGATGGAGTATGTAGCGAGGGAGCGTTTGATGTGGGGTTTGAAAACATTGGCTTCAGTCATCCTAATATTTAATTGACATGGCAGATGTGTGAGGTGGTACGTTGTGGGAATATTTTACTATATTATTTGTTCATGGGATGTGGGCATCGCTGACTAGACCAGCATTTATTGTCCATCCATAATTGCCCTTGCGAAGGTGATGGTGAGCTGCATGCGGATTCATGAGGAGAGATAATATAAGCTAAATGGTTCCACTTCACAAGTGGTGAGAATAAAAGAGAGACCTGGGGTGTTTGTGTGCAATCTTTGAAGTTAGCTGGACAGGTTAACAAACAGTTAACAAAGCAAATAGATACTTAGGCTTTATTAATAGAGACACAGAGTAGAATAGGATGTTATATTAAACCTATAGAAAAGACTAGTTCATCTCCACCTGGAATATTGTGTCCAATACTGGGAAACCCACTTAAGGTAGCACATGAAACCTTTGGAGACGGGATAAAAAAGTTTTACTGGAACTGTTCCAGGGATGAGGGATTACAGTTATGTAGCTGGGATGGTTCACCTTAGAGTAGGGAAATTTAAAAGGAGATCTGATCGAAATGATTAAGATTATGTGGAGTTTAGATAAATTAAATAAAATGAAATTGTTTCCAATGTGTGAGGGACCATTAACCAGAGGACACAGATTTACGGTGATTGGGAACAAGAAGCAGAGGTGACACGGGGATTTTTTTTAGACAATGGGTGTTTAGGATTTGCAATGTATTGTCTGATAGGCTGAAGGATACAGATTCAATAGTAGATTCCAAACGGCAATTGGATAGATATCTTAAAGCGAACGAAATGGAAGAATCTGGGAAAGAGCCCGGGTGTGGGACTAACTGGAAGCTCTTCAAAGGTGACAGCACAGACTTGATGGACCAAATGGCCTCCTTCAATGCAATGCTATTCTATAATTCTATGATTGTTCCTGCTTGTACTTTCCCAATACTCCTATCCTTTCACCAGGTGTTTGATAATGTACCACATAACAGCTGTGTTACCAAATTAGAAACATATGGGATTAAAGGGCCAATGTCAGCCGTGGCTCAGTTTGCAGCTCTCTCCCCTTTCAGTCACAAGCTTCTGGGATCAAGGGTCACTGCAGGACTTGATCACAAGAATCAAGGCTGACACTGTAGTGCAATACCGAGGGAGTGTTGCACTGCCAGATGCACCATCTTTTGTATGAAACGTTAAACCAAGGTCCCGTCTCTCCTCTCAGGTGGATGTTAAATATCCCATCGTACTATTTAGAAGCAGAGTAAGGGAATTATTCCCTGTGTCCTGGTCAATATTTATCATTCAATCAACATCACAAAAACAGGACTGATTATTATCACATTGCTGCTTGTGGGAGTTTGCTCTCCTTCATTGATTACAAGAGTGACCACACTTTAAAAAGTACCAGTTGGGAGTAAGATGCATTGTGACGTCCAGTGGTCATGAAAGGCGCTATAGAAATGCAGCTCTTTTTTATATTCAATGCCAGCATGCAGGAAATTAGCTAAGTGACAGAAAGCAGAGAGTAGTGGAGAATGGTTGTTGTTCAGTCTGGAGGGAAGTACACAGTGGGATTCCCCAGGGTCACTGTTGGGATCACAGTTGCTGTAAGTTAATACAATGGGCTTGTGTACAGAGGGGATAATGTCAAAGTTTTCAGATGGCAGGAAACTCAGAAATGTTAATAAACAGTGTGAAGGATAGTCACAGACTTCAGGAGGACAGAGACTGACTGGTAAAATGGGCAGGGACATGGCAGATGTAATTTAACACAGTGAAGTGTGAAGTGAGACATTTGGTGAGGACGTATGAGGAGAAACAATATAAACTAAATGGTACCATTATAAAGTGGGTGAAGGATTAGAGAGACCTGCGGTGTACACACACAGATCATTGAAGGTAACATGTAGTGTCCTTGGTGTTAGAGAGAGGCACAGAGTAATAAAACTCAGGAGGAAATGCTGATTTTTACACATCATTGGTTTGGTCCCATCTGGAGAATTGTGTCCAATTCTGATATGATTTTCAAGAATATGGGATATGGACAGGGGAATGGGACTAATTGGAGGGGTGAGGCCATGGAGGGATTCAAACGCAAGAATGAGAATATTTAAATTAAGGTGCTGCCAGACTGGGAGCCAATGTAGATCAGTGAGCACAGGGGTGATGGGTGATCAGGATTTGATGTGAGTTAGGATACAGGCAGCTGAGTTCCGGATGGGCTGTGGTTTATGGAGGATTATAACTGGAAGGGTGACCAGGACAGAATTGGTATAGTCTAGTGTGGATTTAACAAAGGCACGGATGAGGGTTTATGCAGGAGATGTTTTGAGACAGAGGTGGAGACGGGTGATATTACAGAAGTGACAGTAGGCAGGTTAAGTGATGGAGAAAACATGGCGATGAACTCAGCTCAGGTATAAATAGAACATAGAGGTAGTAAACTGTCTGGTTCAGCCTCAGACATTGGCTAATGAGGTGGATACAGACAGTGGATCGGGAACAGATTTTGTGAGAGAGACTGAAGACAGAGGCTTCAGTATTCCCAGGATTTACATGGCAAGAACACAAATCAGTGACATATGGTTGATAGATATAATAGTTGGATACAGAGACTTACCAGGGACACCAATAATAGCGAGGATGGGATAGTAAATCGTTTCAATCATCTTTAGTGCATAATAGATGCGCATTTCTAATGTTCTCCAATAATAATCTGCAGTAACTTCGCCAAACCAATAGGAAAAACTCTTGCTGCCCATTTTGGTAACATTCCAATCTATTATTCTCAGATTATGATCCATTGTTGTAAAACTCCAATCTATTGTTCTCAGATTCTGATCAATCCTTTTCCACTCTCTTTAGCTGCTGTTAGTGTGGGGGTGACGCTCCTGGCTTGGAACAACACATTGGAGGAACTCCCTTATTAATAGAAGTGGAAAACTCTCCAATGATACAATTAGGGTCCATGGAGACTGACATTAATTACACACACTGAACAAACAGATACAGTTAACCCCTGTCAAACCAGCATTTAGTGTTCCAAAATAAAGTATAACAGTGACCCAGACTGGATGGGATGTATGAGGTTTGTTGAGGGAAGGAGTAGAAGAGGCACTGGCCAGAAGCTTTCACTCCTCCTTGGCTATGGGAGTAGTGACAGGGGAGTGCAGGACTGTAAAGTATGCACCCTGTTTAAAAAAAGAGATGGGATAAACCCTGTAACTTCTGACCAAACAGTCTTATGTCGGCGATTGGAAATTTATGGAGGCCATAACCCAGCTCAAAAATATATCTTTCTTGGAAAAACATCTGATAATAAATGACAAACAGGATGGATAGCTTGATAACCAATCATGTCTGATAATCTTGATCAAGTTAGTTGATGACATAACTGTGAGTGTTGATGAGGGCAGCGTGTTTCGTGTTATGTATATGAACTTTCAAAAGGCCTGTGATCAAATGACATTTCATAGACTTGTTATGAAAAATGGATGACATGGATTACTGTGACAGTGATAGTGTGGATATGACATTGACTCAGGGACAGAAAGCAGAGAGAAGTTGTGAACAGACATTGTTTATTCTGGGGGAGGGGGAGTGTACAGTGCTATTTCTCAGGGGTCAGTGTTAGAACCAGTGCTGTTCCTGACATATAGATAGATACATGATACAGAATTAAATGTAAAAATAAACAATTTCAACTCCTGCAGATGACATGAAACTCATATGCAAGAGTGGCAAAGGCGCAGACCACAGAATTATCCAACCTCACAGACTGTGTATTTTCTTTATTTATCATGGACTCTCATCCAACACCAGTGTATTTCTCACTCTAATTTATTTGTGTATGATTCTCGTGTCTGCGTGAATGTGTAGCGTACATGTTTATTATTTTATTTAGATCCAGTTTAGTTTGTTAAGTATAATAAACTCACCTCTTGTTTAATCTCAAGAAAACCTGTCTGATTGGCTCTTTCACGAGCACAATAAAAGTATAAGGTAAAATACTCACTGAGGTGGTCAGCACGTCCACTGCTAAAAAGGAATAAAGCCTATTGTGGTCAAATCTGAGATAGGACAAGAGGGGACCTGGGACCACTCCTCACATGGCTGTAACAGAAATTGATTGTAACCCAATGACAAACGAGAAATTAGAAGTAGGAAAAACAATTGATTCCCAGCAAAAAAATGAAGATTTCAATGTAGGTTTTATTGTGGCGTTCGCTGCTGCAGCACTAAAAAGTTCACATTCGGAGACAGTACCATCCTAAGCCACAGTTTATGAAAATATGAACAGATGAATTAGGAGCAGGAGTAGGGCACTCGGCCCCTCAGGCCTGCTCTGCCATTCAATAAGATCATGACTAATCTGATTGTAAACTCGACTTCACATTTCCACCAGCCCCCGATAACCTTCAACCCCTTGCTTATCAATAATCTATCTACCTCTGCCTTACAAATATTCAAAGACTCTGCTTCCAGCGCCTTTTGAGGAAGAGAATTCCAAAAATCCACGATCCTCACAGAAAAAAAATCTCCTCATCTGTGTGTTAAATGGGTGACCCCCCCACTTATTTTTAAATAGTGACCCCTAATTCTAGATTCTCCCACAATGGGAAACATCCTTTCCACATGCACCCCGTCAAGACCCCTCGGAGTCCTATATGTTTCAATCAAGCCGCCTCTTACCCTTCTAAACTGCAGCGGATACAAGCCTAACCTGTCCAATATTCCCTCATAAGACGGCCCGCCGATTCCAGGTATCAGTCTAATAAGCCTTCTCTTTACTGCCCCCAATACATTTACATTCTTCTATTAACAAGGAAACCAAAACTGTACACAGCACTCCAGATGTGGTCTCACCAATGCCCTGTGAAACTGAAGCATGACCTCCATACTTTGCTATTCAATTTCTCTTGCAGTAAACAATAACATTCTATTAGTTTTCCAATTACGTGCTGTACCTGCTTACTAGCCATTTGTGATTCATGCACTTGGACACCCAGATCCCTCTGCATCTCAGAGCACTGCAATCTCTCACCATTTAGATAACAGGCTTCTTTTTTATTGTTCCTGCCAAATTGGGCAATTTCACACTTTCCTGCAGTATACTCCATTTTCCAGGTCTTTTCCCACTCACTTAACCTATCTATATTCCTTTGCAGTCCCCTATGTCCTGTTCACAACTTAGTTTCCTACATATCTTTGTGTCATCGGAAAATTTAGCAACTATACCTTCGGTCCCTTCATCCAATTCATTAATATAAATTGTAAAAAGGTGAATCCCCAGCACTGATCCCCATTGCACACCACTCGTTTAATCTTGCCAACCAGAAAATGACCCATTTATGCCGACACTCGGTTTCCTGTTCGCTACTCAATCTTCTATCCATACCAATAAGTTACTCCCTTCACCATGAGCTTTTATTTTCTGCGATAAACCTTTATGTGGCATCTTATCAAATGCCTTATAGAAATCTCAGTACAGTACATCCACCGGTTCCCCTTCATCCACAGCACATGAAACTCCATCAAAGAACTCCAACAAACTGATTAAACATGATTTAACTTTCATAAATCCATGTTGATTCTGCCTGATTACCTCGATTTGGTCTAAGTGCCGAAGTGTCTAATAAGTGTCTAATAATAGCTTCCAACTTTTTCCCCAAGACAAATGTGAAGCTAACTGGCCTGCAGTTTCCTGCTTTCTGTCTGCCTCCCTTTTGAACAAAGGAGTTACATACAGAGTGAAGTAACTTGGTACAGGTTAAAACCCTGTCTGCTGGAAAGTTGAGTAATGTAGCTGGAAGGTTAGGGATTACACTCCGTCCAAAAGCTAGGAAACCCGAAATAGTAAGACTGTGACCAACCATATTTCACTTGAATCTGAAGGCTCAAACAGGGTTAGAATCACTAACAGATAGAGTAATGTTAGCTAAGGTAAAACTAGAACAGAAGAGACTTGAATTAGAATTCCAGAGAGAGCGAGAGAGAGCAGAATGAGAGTCAAGAAAGGGAAAATATAAGAGTGTTCCAGAAGGAGAAGGAGAAAAGGGAGTTAAGGTGGCTCAAACAACTAGAGGAATTCCCAGTGCACCCAGTGAAGGCACAGCTGCTGACGGAGCTAGCCCGAGCTCAGGACCATGTGCTGAGCTCTGAAAGATCTCCCAGTTCATTCTAAAGTTCAATGAGGAGGATATGGCAGCACTTTTCATTACTTTTAAAAAGTTTTCAAAGCAACTGCAATGACAGTCAGTGAACTGGATGCTGTATTTACAAAATAAAATGACAGGAAAGATGAAAGTTCATCAGATTATGAGCGGACTGAAAATGCTATCCTGGCCCATATGAGATAGTACTGGAGCTGGACCAGCAGAAATTCAGAATCTTTGGAAAGCAGCTTGACCAAACCTACCTGGCGTTTAAAAGAGTTAAGCAATTTCGGAACATTGGAACATAGGAGCAGCAGTGGGACATCGAGCCTGTTCCACCATTCAATATGATAATAGCTGATCATCCACTTCAATGCCTTTTTCCGACACAATCCCCATTTCCCGTTATGTCACTGGTATTTAGGCCGAGGCATTGAGGAACAGAGTCGGGACGTCATGTTACAGTTGTGCAGAACTTGGTTAGGCCGCATTTGGAGTATTGTGGGCAGTTCTGGTCGCCGCACTACACAAAAGATGTGATTAAGCTAGAGAGGGTGCTGAAAAGATTCACAAGGATGTTGCCTGGTTTGAAGGGATTGAGTTATAAAGAGAGACTGGATAGGCTGGCTCTGATTTCCCTGGAACGAAGGAGGCTGAGAGGAGACATGATAGAGGTATATAAAATTAGGAGAGGCATAGATAGGGGAGATAGCCAGAGTCTGTTTCCCATGGTAGGGGTGACTAAAACTAGAGGGCATAGATTTAAGGTGAGAGGGAGGAGGTTCAAAGGGATCAAAGGGGTAAATGTTTCACACAAAGAATAGTGGGTATCTGGAATGAACTGCCTGAGGAGGTGGTGGAGGCAGGAACAGTAACGACATTTAAGAGGCATCTGGACAGGTACTTGAATGAGCAAGGCATCGAGGGATATGGAATTAATGCAAGCAGTTGGGATTAGTATGGATCGGCATTATAGTCAGCCCAGACGCGGACGGCCGAATGGCCTGTTTCTATGCTGTACTACTCTATGACTCCATTTATAAATCTGTTAATATCTGCTTTAAACATACTCAATGACTGAGCTTCCACAGCCCTCTGGGGTAGAGAATTCCAAAGATTCACAACCCTCTGAGAAAAGACATTTCTCCTCATCTCTGTCCTAAGTGGATTTCCACTTATTTTGAAATTGTTTCCCCTGGTTCTAGACTCCCCAACCAGCGGAAACATGTTAGCTGCATCTACCCTGTCTATCACGTTCAGTATTTTGTAGGTTTCAATAAGATCACCTCTCATTCTTCGAAACTCTAGAGAAATCAGGCCCAGTTTCCCCAATCTCTCTTCATGGGATGGTCCCGCCATCTCGGGAACAAGTTTGATGAACCGTCATTGCACTCCCTCTATGATCATAACATCCTTCCGCAGGTAAGGGGACCAAAACTGCACACATTACTCCAGGGGCAGTCTAACCAAGTTTCCATACAATTGCAGCAAAACGTCACTATTACTGCACTCAAATCCAGTTTAATAAAGGCTAACATACCATTAGTCTTCCTAACTGCTTTCTGCACCTGCATGTTTGTTTTCAGTGACTTATTGATGAGGACATACAGGTCCCTTTGTACAACTACACTTTCTAATCTCTTACCGTTTAAGAAATACTCTGCACATCTGTTCCTGCTACCGAAGTGGATAACCGCACATTTTTCCACATTATATTTCAACTGCCATGTTCTTGCCCACTCACTACGGCTGTCCAAATCCCCTTGAAGCCGCTTTGCATCTTCCTCATCAACACTCATTCCCATCTAGTTTACTGGCATCGAAAACCTGGAAATATTACACTGGTCCCCACATCCAAGTCATTGATACGTATTGTGAACTGCCGGGGCCCAAGCACTGATCCCTGCAGAACCCCACTAGTCACAGCCTTCCAAGGCAAGAATTGCCCATTTATTCCTACTCTCTGCTTTCTGCCTGTTATCTAATCCTTAATCCATGCCAGTACATTATCTCCTATCCCATGTGCTTCAATTTTACTAACCAACCTCCTGTCGGGGACTTTATCAAAAGCTTTCTGAAAATCCAAGTATACCACGTCCACCGAATTCCCTTTATCAATTCTGTCAGCAACATCCTCAAAAAACTCCAACAGGTTTGTCAAACATTGTTTCCCATTTATCCATGTTGACTCTACCTAATCAGATCCATTTATCACATTCTTTAGAATAGAGTATAGCTTGTTCCCAGCGACTGATGTAAGGCTAACATGTCTGTAGTGCCTTGTTTTCTCTCTCCGTCCATTCTTAAATACTGGGAAGACATTTTCTATCTTCTAATCTACAGGAACAGTTCCAGAATCTACAGAATATTGAAAGATATTCACCAATGCATCCACTATTTCCAAAGCTACCTCTTTCAACACCCTGGGATGTAGAATATCAGGACCTGGGGACTTGTCAACCTTCAGCTGCATTAATTCCTCCAAGTCAACCTTCTTACTTATACTAATTTCATCCATTTCCTCATTCACACGAATCCCTTGGATCTTCTAATTCTGGGAGATTTCTTGTATCTTCCTCAGTGAAGGCAGACACAAAATAATCATTTAGCTTCTCTGCCATTTCTCTATTCCCCATTATAAATTCTCCTGACTCTGCCTGTAATGGACCCACATTTGTCTTAGCTAAACGTTTCCTTTTCACGTATCTATAGAAGATTTTACAGTCCATTTTTGTGTTTGTTTTTGGCCAGTGATATGAGCGCTCAAGATAGAGCCCACATATGAAACCCTCAGAGCGGTGATCCCTCCTCGAGGAGTTCACAAACTCGGCCCCCTCCCAGTAAAACACACATAGAGGGCCAGAAGGTTCAAAGGTATTCTGGCTGATGAATTTTCCCATGTACACAAAGCCTTAACCCCAGAGGAAAACCCATTCCTCGTCACCCCAAAGATCCGAGAATAAAAGGTGGAAGGGAGTTCGGAGTCCGAGCAGTCATGGGCAAGAAACGGGACACACAAGGGATCATCCTCAGGCCAAATAGGTGCTGAGAGCAGGAGTAATGGCTGAAGATCTGCGTGTTTCCACAGTAATAAGGCAGGTCACCATCGAGTTGACTAATGGAAGTGACGGGGAAAACCTGTAGGATTAATGAGAGTCCACCAGTTCAGTGCTGGAAAACGGGCCCTGATGGAAAGCACAGCAGGTCAGGCTGTGCCTTTAACTGTAACAGTCAGACACAGTAACCCCACCACAGAGAGTGCAGGAAAACTTAACAAAATCCCTGAGAGTTACCAGGAATTTGTATTCCAAGGAAAAGTGACCCCATACCCCTCGAGAGGGGCAAGCAAACCCATAGTCATACTGAGAGATACAGGCGCCAAACAAACCCTTCTGCTGGGAAAGGACCTTTACCCGAGAGAGTGCAGTGAATGCTAGAGTGTTAGTGAATGGTATCGGAAGATGATATATGACCATACCTGTATATCGACTGCTCTTGGAATGTGACCCAGTTTCAAGACCGGTAACCATGAGGATTGTACCTAGTTTACCGGTGGAGGGGTCGATCAGCTCCTGGGTAATTATCTGACAGGGGAAAAGGTGGCAGCTTCCCCAGTAGCTCTGGAGCGACCAAAAGAGGTCAGGGAGACAGAGCAGTTACAGGAGAAGTTCCCTGGCACTCTCACTGATTGTGTGGTGACTCGGTCCATGGCCAAACAATCCCCTGAACTGACACTGCAGACGGATGACCCTACTGTCTGGTTATCTGAAACCTTCTTTGGGAAGTTTGAGGACCCAAAGGATGTGTTAAACAGATCGTCCTTAGTTGAGGCTCAACAACCTGACCCAGCGTTAAAAAATCACAGACTGTCCAAACCAAAACTGAAGCAGAGGGAGTTGCAGAGTGTTACTATTTAAATAATGAGGTGCGAATGAGGAAGTGGAGACCACCTCACAGGCCTGCGGATGAAGAGTGCACAGTGCTTCACCAGATACAGATGCCGCTGAGGTACTTTAGAACATAGAACATTACAGCGCAGTACAGGCCCTTCGGCCCTCGATGTTGCGCCGACCTG